>NC_142711.1:10000-186875 GCF_055471065.1 Atractosteus spatula
AGGTCCATTAAACTCAAATACACCAAGCATGAAAACCACATAGACTTCCTAGACACCACCACATACAAGGGTTCCTCCTTCAACAACACAGGCAAACTGGACATCAAGGTATATTTCAAAGACACGGACACACACGGCTTACTGCACAAAGACAGCTTCCACCCAAAACATACTTTCAAAGGACTGGTAAAATCACAACTCCTACGCTTCCACAAAATCTGCACACAACAACAAGACTTTGAGGAAGCCAAACACATACTCTTCCAAGCTCTACGCCTGAGAGGATACACACGAAGTTTCCTCAAAAATGTGGCACAAACATTTCTAAACAGAAAAACACCTGATGACAGCAAAATAATACCCCTCATCACAACATATTCTCAACTCAGCGTAATAACCAACCAAAAACTAAAGTCTACATTCACCACGATATTAGAAAACACAAACCTCCTGAGGGAACACAAAATCATATCTGCATATAGAAAAAACAAAAACCTACAGGATTACTTAGTCCAAAGCAAACTAAAACCGATACAAAACAGATCAAATACACCAAAAGCCAAACACTTCAAACAAAAAACTACCATCCAAAACAACAAAACCAAAGAAATCTTCCAGTTGCAAAGGGCGCTCTCAGAAAACACCAGTAACGCTGTCTATGGCATCCAGTGCAAAACGTGTGGGGTGACCTATGTGGGGGAAACAGGTAACTCCATCCGAACCCGACTGGCACAACACAGGTACAACATCCGGAACCAGCGGGAAAGGAGGACTCACCTGGTGGCACACTTCCTACAGCACGGGCTGGAAGCACTGGAGGCCACAGGACTGGAGAGCAACCCCAACTGGACAGAGATGGAAAGAAAGAAAAAGGAAGCAGAGTGGATCAAAAGACTTCATACTACCTTTCCACAAGGCCTGAACATCAGAAAATAAACTGGGAGGGTTTCAGTCGTTGGAAGGAGAGTGCAACACTCCTTGTCCCAGATGGTCCCTTCTTAGGGAAAATCTGGGAGAAAGAGCTTTGTTCCCCTACCCTAACCCTAACCCTGACCCCGACCCCGACCCTCACCCTCACCCTGACCCCTAACCCCTAACCCTAAACCCTAACCCAACCCCCAACCCTAACCCCTAACCCTAACCCAGATCTACAGATAGAAAGCTACCCAGGAGCATCATTTTACAACGCAGCAAACCTCCTACAACACACCCCCCGGAACTCAGGAGTGGAGAAAATCATTCTATCCTTTGGAATCAATAACAAGTCACAAAAAGCAAAGGAAACAGCTATCAAACAACTACAACAGATGCTACGGGAAGCTAAGGGATCCTTCCCATCTGCAGAAATATACATCCCACTGATTAATTACTCCAGAGACCTGGAACCAGGATTCAGGAAAAACCTGGACACAATAAACAATCACATAGAGCAAAACATGCCATACCTCCCCAAACTGGAAGAAGCCCTTTTCAAGACAGAAAGAGATGGAATTCACTGGACCATTGCAACAGCTCAAAAAATGCTAGACCACTGGTCACAACATTTAAACTGGTAAGCCCCAAAGCCACAGAACAAGAGGGGGACAAGAACAACAAAAATATTATAAATCTAAGCAACAACTTCCACCCCACAACTGAACAAATCAACCTCCTCAATAAGGGCTTATCATTTGTCCCCACAGTAGGGACAAAGAAAGGTCAGAAAACCAGACTGAAAAGCGAAATCCGACAATACCACCGTCGCCTTAAACTGACCGCCTTCTTTGAGGATAAAGACACAGACACAGAAAGGGTTCCCTTCCTACCTAAATCCAGCTGGGAACCAGGGGAAAACCAACTGCCACCAGAAATCCAGGAAATCATTCAAGAGGACAACAGAATTCTACACAAACTCCGACCATACAGGGACTCACACAACATAACAAAGGAGGAAACCATAGCCTTAAAACATTTAAAGGAAAACAAACATATAGTCATAAAACCAGCAGACAAAGGGAGTGCAATAGTTATCATGGATAGAGAACAATACATTGCAGAAGCACACAGACAATTAAATAATCAGGAACACTATACTACTTTGGAAGAACCGCTGTACAAACAAACAGCACTAGAAATAGGGCAAATCCTACAAACTCTGGTTGAACTAAAACACCTAACAAAAAAACAGGCATTCTACCTAAGAGGAGAGGAATCACCACGACCGAGGATTTTCTACCTCCTCCCAAAAATTCATAAAGCCCCAGAAACATGGCCACTCCCCTACGAAATTCCACCTGGGAGGCCCATAGTGTCCGACTGCAACAGTGAATCCCACAGAATAGCAGAATATCTAGACCATTTCCTAAACCCCATTTCTAAACACCACCCAAGTTACATCAAAGACACCTATGACTTTGTAGCCAAAGTCAAAAATGCTACAATACAACAGGAAGCCTTCCTGTTCACCATCGACTTTGACAGTTTATACACCAACATTGAAACTACGGAGGGACTGAAAGCAGTCCGGGAGTGCTTTCTCAAATACCCTGACCGCAACAGACCAGAAACACAAATTCTGAAGCTATTGGAAATTAGCCTCAACAAAAATGATTTTAAATTTGAAGAGCAATACTACTTACAAATAAAAGGAACTGCTATGGGGAAACGCTTTGCTCCGGCCTATGCTGACATCTATATGGCCCATTGGGAAGCCACAGTATTCCCAAAATGTACACACAAACCTACACACTACTTCAGGTACCTTGATGACATCTGGGGAACCTGGACGCACGGCCCACAGGCCTTCCAAGAATTCATTAACACCCTCAACACACACCACAGGTCCATTAAACTCAAATACACCAAGCATGAAAACCACATAGACTTCCTAGACACCACCACATACAAGGGTTCCTCCTTCAACAACACAGGCAAACTGGACATCAAGGTATATTTCAAAGACACGGACACACACGGCTTACTGCACAAAGACAGCTTCCACCCAAAACATACTTTCAAAGGACTGGTAAAATCACAACTCCTAAGCTTCCACAAAATCTGCACACAACAGCAAGACTTTGAGGAAGCCAAACACATACTCTTCCAAGCTCTACGCCAGAGAGGATACACACGAAGTTTCCTCAAAAATGTGGCACAAACATTTCTAAACAGAAAAACACCTGATGACAGCAAAATAATACCCCTCATCACAACATACTCCCAACTCAGCGTAATTACCAACCAAAAACTAAAGTCTACATTCACCACGATATTAAACCTACTGAGGGAACACAAAATCATATCTGCATATAGAAAAAACAAAAACCTACAGGATTACTTAGTCCAAAGCAAACTAAAACCGGTACAAAACAGATCAAATACACCAAAAGCCAAACACTTCAAACAAAAAACAACCATCCAAAACAACAAAACCAAAGAAATCTTCCAGTTGCAAAGGGCGCTCTCAGAAAACACCAATAACGCTGTCTATGGCATCCAGTGCAAAACGTGCGGGGTGACCTATGTGGGGGAAACAGGTAACTCCATCCGAACCCGACTGGCACAACACAGGTACAACATCCGGAACCAGCGGGAAAGGAGGACTCACCTGGTGGCACACTTCCTACAGCACGGGCTGGAAGCGCTGGAGGCCACAGGACTGGAGAGCAACCCCAACTGGACAGAGATGGAAAGAAAGAAAAAGGAAACGGAGTGGATCAAAAGACTTCATACAACCTTTCCACAAGGCCTGAACATCAGAAAATAAACTGGGAGGGTTTCAGTCGTTGGAAGGAGAGTGCAACACTCCTTGTCCCAGATGGTCCCTTCTTAGAGAAAATCTGGGAGAAAGAGCTTTGTTCCCCTACCCTAACCCCAACCCAAACTTAAACCCAAACCCAACTTCTTATTCAAGGGTCCAAGGAAAGTTAGCATTGGAATTACATCCTATGATTACTACAGGTAAAGACTACACTCATACAATCACAAATTGTACTCACCACCTCCTTTCTCAACCCTTGAAGGAAAGAATCAGAACTGTTTACAAACTTTAACAAGTTCAAAGTATAAATCAATTACAATTAATCTTACAGACACAAAACTCAAATCACTACAAATACAGTTCAAATAAGAACAATACACAAAAAAATTCAAAAACTTTCCAATCATTGATAAACCCTAACAGAGCACACCCAAAACTTTATTGTGCTCAAATTAAATACTGAACAAATATTTGCACCATAACATTCATTTAAAATTAAATCACTTCCAATACATTGCATTACAAATTATAAATACACTTTGCAATTCAGATTTTTCACTACCTCATTTAAAAAAAACATAAGACAAATTCTCACATCACTAAAATACAGTACAGCTTAAAACAATGACATTGCATAACATCTTTTGCCATCATTACAAATCTCAAAAAGCACACCCAGAAACTTTACTTTGCTCAAATTACAATACTCAACTACATCATGAAGATTGGCAACATAACATTCAGTGAGCAATAACTATTTCAAGTACATTGCATTACAAACATTAAAAACAGTTTACAGTTAGGGACATTGTCCTTGACAGAAAACAATTTACAAACCATTTTTCCCCAACATAATCAAGTTCTTTACAATCCAAGAAAACACCACATTACATGCTACAATGATCCCACATCCACTTGCTCAAAACAATCCACAGAACATGGTGGTATGGTTCTAGGGTTAGAAGCAAAGTTAATCCATAACAAGCTAACAACAGCAAGCTAAAACTGAGCTAAAAGCTATCCCTAACCCCCCCCCCCCCCCCACACACACACACAAAAAAGTACTTACCACCTGCCTCTTCAAGCTATAAAAGGGTGTTAAGCATTACAATTTACATGCTTTCAACAAAACCTAAACAATCAAACACTGCTCTTTAAAAAAAGAACTTGCATTCTAGCTCATTTGAAAATAAAAACACACAAAGGATGATTTCTCAATTCACTAAAAATACAGTACAGCTTAAAACAACATTGTACAACAAACATACCCACATTGTTTTCCTGCCATCAATACAAATCCTCAAAGAGCACTCCCAGAAACTTTATTGTGCTCAAATTACAATACTACATCATGACAATTGGCAACATAACATTTAGTGAGCATTAAACTATTTCAAGGACATTGCATTACAATTAATTAAAAACAAAGTTTTTAATTAGGCAATGTTAGGGACATTGCCCTTAAAAATACAAAACAATTTACAAACCATTTTTCCCCCCCCATCATAATCAGGTTCTTTACAATCCAAGAAAACACCACATTACAGGCTACAATGATTCCACATTCACTTACTCAACATACTACACAGAACAAATTTACTTAACATACCACAACTATTTACTTCTTTTAAAAGTCCATTACTACTTCAGACAGGCTCCTCGACTCCATCCAGACACATGATTTGGTTGTAGAAAAAGTCTAAAGTTGAAACACTGGCAGAGGAAAAAGGTCCACTCAAAAGCTGCTCCTGATGAGGCCTCTTCAAGATGCACACCATTTTCACCTTCTGTTCCAATTCTGGTCAGGAAATAAAAATACTAAAAAATTTCACACTACAAACACCTCTCTTGGAAGATGGACACCATCTCCCACATCTGCACCACATGCAGACATACAGGTACCCAATGAAACAAAGATCTGGCCACCACCTCCCACAAAATGACCAAAGTAGAAAAAAAACAACTTAAAGATTAGTTTACATTTATATTAAACATCAAAATAAAATACTTCAATTCATAACAAACCCTCCCCCAAAACCAAGAACTCCCTTCCCACAGAATACCCCTTGCAAAAAAAAAGGTAATTGTGCAGTTTCCCAAGAATCAAGAAACAACTAAACTACCTCCACAATCAAAGAGAAAGAAATGCTCCAACTTCAGTTTTACATTGTATGAAAAAAAAACATACCACCAACAACATACTTTACCTCCAGTACAATATTCACAATTCAACAAGCTATAAATGCCAGACATCACTAAAAACATTTGACCAAATTAGTCCCTAACCCTTTAACTCCTCATTCTTCTCCCATCTGAAAGGAAAAACCATCATGTAATTATTCCAAATGTCAAATTGCCATCAAAAGTTACTTTAGATATACAACAAAAATCAGTTACATACCCCAAACATACATCTCAATTTCTCCAACTCAAATCTTCCCAGAACACTGACCCTGATCTAAAAATACTACCTTCTTGTCAACCCCTAAAATGTGTATTCTCTTACCTGCCATCCTTGTGAAAGCACTCATCCAGGATTGTATTCTCTTATTTCTTTGAATGCTTACAAAAAGCAAGGAAAATTAACAAATTCAGGTCCCAAGAGGTTTAAATCCACATCTACCAGCTTTTGGAAAGCCATTTACAAAGGTCATCTTGTTGAAGATAACCCATGGGTGAAAACATTTCAATTTAAAGATGCAAAAAAAAATCCAGATTTCAGTAGACATGTTTCTTCAGAGTCTTTCAAAAAAAGTCTAGTTTCAACTGAATATGCTACCACCCAACACATACCAAAAACTTTCCCAAACTCACATTAAATATTCTAAACACCTTCAAAGTGTTTTTCAAATTACAACCCAAAGCCAACAAACACATCAAAACCAACCACCTTCCACAGCAGCCTTCAGGACATCACAGCTGCAAGCCAAGAGCTCCTACCCTTACAGGAGCCGGAAACAGAATGACTACCAGCCCCCAGACTGTCTCTTTAAAACCCTCATGATTAACTCAGAGGTGTGGCCAATTCACCAAGAACCTATCCCAACATCTCCTTGAAATGGTCAATTTGCAAAGCCCTATTGTTTATAATGCAACACACACCTGTTTCCAATGACTAAACAAGTATTAGCCAGCCCATCTACAGATCCAACCATTCAGAATGCACGGGTGATAATGCTGGGGGTTACTTAGAGGATCAGGATCTGCTGGGTACCACAAGTTTTTACAAATACTCAGTTGTGGGACTACACTACTTTGTGGAACATTTGGACAGTCTTTAGAAGAAAGTTCAGTTTCAACTGAATATGCCACCTTTCCACCAGACACATACCAAAAACCTTCTCAAACTCACAGTGCACAAATATTCTAAACACCTTCAACCTTCAAACTTTTTCAAATTACTACCCAAACACATCAAAACCACTCACCTTTCTCCACAGTCTTCGGGCCACCACAGCTGCAAGCCAAGAGCTCCTACCCTTGCAGGAGCCAGAAACAGAATGACTACTGATCCCAATGCTGTGTCTTTAAAACCCTCATGATTAACTCAGAGGTGTGGCTAATTCAGCAAGAACCTATCCCAACATCTCCTCGAAATGGTCAGTTAGCAAAACCAAATTGTTTATAATGCGACACACCAGTTTCCAATGACAAAGTATTAGCCAGCCCATCTACAGATCCAGCCATTCAGAATGCATGGGTGACAATGCAGGGGTACTTAAGAGGTTCAGGATCTGCTGGGTACCAAAACTTTTTACAAATACTTAGTTGTGGGACTACACTACTTTGTGGAACATTTGGACAGTCACCAGAAAATGCCTGATTTTGAATCCCATTCAAAGGGGATGTTCAATCTTTTTTCAGTAATAGAAATCGAATTGTATACTGTGTATGACAGCGTGTTAAATATTAAAGTACTTAAAAAGTAGGTAGATTTAATAAAAACAAGATTGCTCAGTTGGAAATATAAAAACGTTTAATATTATACTGTAAATTAAAAACAGAAGCATAATGTAATATATAAATAATGTACATACAGTAGATGGTAGTGGAAGCTAAATAATAAAATGTACACAACAGTATTCCACCTTCTTCATACATATTTTTATGCATCAAAATCTTTAACTTGGTGACTTACAATGGATTATGGAAAAGTTTAAACATGTTGCTTCTACCATTATAAAGTTTATATACTGTACTTCATAAAAAGTCATAATGTTTTATCCTTTTCTAAGAATGTATAGTAAAAACACCATTATAATAACAGGAAGAAAAGTGGTACTGAATTAATACCACTTGATAATAATTTTAATATGGAACTGTGATGTTTTGGAAACAATTTGACATTTAATTATTAAAACTTTTAGTGTCCCCATTGAGGTAATGGAAAATAGATAAGATCACTGCATTGGCCATATATGATTTTTTGATATTAGAAATTTGTCTTTTCATAGACCCCAACTTGCTCTCCACGAGACACACAGACAGAGAGAGAAGCTGGGGGTCAGAGCACAGGGTCAGCCGTTTTTACAGTGTCCCCAGAGCAGTTGGGTGTTCACTCAGGAGCCCAATGACATAGGACTCCTCTGCCAGCCACAGATCCTCAGCCACAGAGCCACTACACTGCCCCAAGGAAAAGGGGATTTCCTGGCTCATATGGGGATTGAACCCACAACCTCGGTGTTATCAGCACCATGTGCTTACCAATTGAGCTAACCAGGCCCCGAAAGACTGGTCATGGACCGTAATGTAGCATGCTCTACCCTATTTCATACATTAAGAATTTTTACTATCTAAACCTATTTTTAACATGCTTATGGTTTGAACATGGTGTGTCTTTTTTTGCAGTTATATAAAAATATAGTGTACCTACTATTTACTTTTTAATGAGACTGTTTATTAGAAAACAAACATGTGCCCTAAGCAGGAACTGAACCCAGATCTCCCAGAGAGGAACCCACCCCCCAAACACACTACACCAACAGAGCACTTGCAACCATTGCTGAAACAGACAGGTCAAAATGTACCGAAAGGAATCAAGAGTGAACGAGTCAGAAAAAAAAAAATTACAAAAAAAATTGGACTGCGGTTATACCATCAGTTATATAAATATATCATATTTTGATCTATTAATATCATTACTAATTTTTTTTCTACATGATTCCATATTATATTCCCTACTAAACAGATTCTAAAAAGTACACTTTTTTACTGGCATAAAAACAGCAAGGATTCATAGAAAATATATATAATTATATATTAAAATAGTATTTTAAACTACAAATATAGTCAGAAAGAGCACATCACAACTTTTCCAAAATAACTACAGTAAGTGACATAGTTAAAGACTGATGCATAAAATGTTTGTAAAGTGGAAAATTGTTGTGTACTGTTTATATAAGCTACCACTATCAGCCATGGACATTAAATATAATGTTTATATTCCTATATTAATATCTTTTATGATAATATGATCTTGAAGGACATTATGCTCCTGTTATTTTTATGCTCAGCTACCAAAATTTCCCTTTAGCTGTAAAATTCCATATTAATATTTAAACATGCACTTTGAATGCTTATTTCTGTATAAATCTCTTGATCACCAAACACAGAGAAGCTCAAAAGCGAAAACAGGAAGAATCAATGAATAGCATCCCACTCATAAGATTCAATCAGTTCCACTTTATTTAACCCAAAAAATTATAAATTTAGAATCCATCTTCAAATGAATAGACCTATTATATTGAATTTGAATATCTTTTGATTTATAATAATAATTGCTTACACTTATATAGCACTTTTCTGGACACTCCACTCAAAGCACTTTACAGGTAATGGGGATCCCCTCCACCACCACCAATGTGCAGCACCCACCTGGATGATGCGCCAGCCCACTCCCCACCCACCAGTTCTCAGTGGAGAGGAGAGCAGAGTGATGGAGCCAGTTCATAGATGGGGATTATTAGGAGGCCATGATTGGTAAGGACCAATGGGAAATGTGGCTAGACACTGGGGTTACACCTCTACTCTTTACAAGAAACACCGTGGGATTTTTAATGACGACAGAGAGTCAGGACCTTGGTTTTACATCTCATCTGAAGAACAGCACCTGTTTACAGTATAGTGTCCCCATCACTATACTGGGGCATTAGGACCCACATGGACCACAGGGTGAGCACCCCCTGCTGGCCCCACTAACACCTCTTTCAGCAGCAACCTTAGTTTTTCCCAGGAGGTCTCCCATCCAGGTACTTACCATGCTCACACCTGCTTAGCTTCAGTGGGTTCCCAGTTGCAAGTTGCAGGGTGATATGGCTGCTGGCTCTACTCTTGTTAATTTAATCTTGTTTTCAGCTATTCACTATAGCTGTCAGCTATGAAGGTTTTACCCCTCACTGGACTTGGTATATTCTGAGGGGGAGGAGCCAGCCCAGCTCAGAGGATAAAAGAGCAGACTCCCTGTGCCTCTGTTTTCATTCAAGAGTCCAGGAGCTGAGGAGAGTGGTGAGTACTGTTTCTTTACTGGTTTTGGGACAAATCTTTCATTTGCTGGTTAGTCCCATGTTTTTTCTTACAAACTTTATTTTAGAGAAGGAGTGCTTAGATTAAATTCACTTTGCTGCTCCTACAAAACTTTTGTTGAGAAAAGTACTTTTACTTTTAGCTTGATATTTAAGAACCCAATCTACTACCTTTTTTGTAATAGCCTACTCATACTTGTTAAAGTTTCTACTGACTTTATAATTTGTGGAAACTTCCAAACAGCTCCATATTAATTAAGAGGACCTATTTCATTATCTTGCCAGCAGCCATATCACCCTGCAGCTCCCAGATGGTAGCCCACTAAAGCTAAGCAGACGTGAGCCTGGTCAATACCTGAATTGGAGACCTCCTGGGAAAAACTAAGGTTGCTGCTGGAAGAGCTGTTATTTGGGCTTGCAGGGGGCACTCACCTTTCAGTCTAGGTGGGTCCTAATGCCCCAGTATAGTGAAGGGGACACTACACTGTAAAAAGGCACTTTTCAGATGAAAAGTAAAACTGAGATCCTGAGATCTTACTGATCATGTACTCCTAATAACCCCATCTCTGAGCTGGCTTCATCACTCTGTTCTCTTCCACAGTGAGAGCTGGTGTGTGGTGAGAGTTCTGACACACTATGGCTGCGTTTGCATCATGCAGGTAAGGCTGCACATTGGTGGTGATGGAGGGTACTCCCCATTGCCTGTAAAGCACTTTGAGTGGAGTGTCCAGGAAATCACTATATAAGTGTAAGCAATTATTATTATAATGTAATTAACTTTAAAAGGTTATAAGAAAAACAAGATTAGATACTTGAAAAACTGGAATTTAACTAATGAAATAGACTACATTATAATTTTAAAGGTCCTTAAATTCTGTGCTGGACTGAACCAATACACACTTTAACCTCTGGGATTGGAGAAAAAGACCCCTAAGCCCTAATAGTTTGAATAAACTGAGCACTTTAGCTACCGTACCAAAAACAGAAGTGTAATAAATCAACAAAACCTTGATAAGTACAATAACTACTAATCTCCTATGGCTCATATGAGTATGGCACAACTAGAGTGACATTTAAAATCTTTCAGAACATAGCATGTCACAGTTTCCTTCAATTTAATTACATCTAAAAGCAGTTGAACTTAAAGCTGGATCTGGATCTGACCTTTTCATATAATTTCCTCTCACCCCCTTCAAAATAAGATTCACGTACCTATTGTTTGTTAATCTGGAGGACTTTGGAGGCAAGAATGGGAGACATGTCACAACTGCCGTGATGGTCTGGAAAACACTACATGGCAAATCCTTGAGCTGAACACCCTGGATTCTTTAAAAAATGATGAATAAAAGGCTGCTGTGAATCAACTAGCAACCCAACAGTTTGACATGATAATTACTCATGTTAAACCAGACTATTTTTATGTACCCTATGAATGATACATACCATTGCTAAAGTCAATGTGCACATTCTTGCTCCTCTCCAGGACATCATTGTGGTTGTCAATGACTCGTCTACCCTGTGCTCATAAAAATAAACACTCCTTACACATGGTCCTTGTGTCACCAGTTTATTTTTCTACACATTACATTTTATTTATGAAAACTAGTTCAGAAGCAGTCCAGGAGTATGGAGGTGGGTTAATTGCATTTTGGCATGATGAGACCTGAGGAATGGACTGGCATCCCACCCATCTTCATCAGTGCAGTGAGCTGTATGGTTAAACCATTGTAAATGGATTTATACCTCCTAGTTGGCAGTTATCAGTCATTTAAACCAGACCTCACTAACCAAACAATCTAATTAGTTTAAAACTGTATAACACTTACATTTTCTAGACCATTAACCTCTTTTGAATTTAACCCTTTGTACTGCCAGCATGGCTAGCAGTTGTCTCTACCCCAAACTGCAACCTCTACACAACTCCATACAATTCTGACAACTCCTTTTTTCATAAGTAAACTATTATATTCCTGCTGTTGGTCTACTCTGTAATCTTAAACTGCTGCAGCTATAACAATTTCACACTAACTAATTACATAAATATTTCACAAACAAGGTGTTACAAAAATAGCACTTTCCTTTGCAATGCAGTCTCAATCTATACAGTATGAAATGGCTTGATCTGTAGCAGTACTTGTACTATCTCAGTCCCACACTTTTGTACCCCTTTAAAAGACATCAACTGTTAAATTAAGAGAGATTTAGTAATGCCAGCAGCCCAATTCACCGCAAATACAATAAACCTGATATACTACACAACATACTTAAGTAAACTGCTTTTCAGACATTTTCACTTGAAATGGAATGGAAAACTGAAATTATACAGCAATTTCTCTTAAATGAAAGTGTATAGTGGGAGGCACCACAGACCGCACCAGTAAAAAGTCAACACCCCAGCTGAGGAGACAGAAGCACCAGTGTGAGGTTAGCTGGGAACGAAAACAATACAAAAAGTGAGAAAATAAAGTAAGCGACTGCCATGTTACCTACAAGCTGGGCTTAACCTATCTAATGGGGTCCAGCTTGGGGAAAAAACTGCTAGCACAGCAGTCACCAGACTGAACATTTGCTATTCAGTGGGGTCCAGTCTGTGAATAACAAGTTAGTGCATAAAAAGGTGCATGCATTTGCCTGCCCCTATGAAAGGGCATAAAGGGACAGGCAAAACAGAAGATGAAAACCTAAGAAAGGTACAATCCTCAGCAGGACTGATGGTGCAAAAACACCATCATCCAGGGGTGGCTCTGCTCCTCTCAGAGGTTGTCCAGTGTGCCTTTATAGGACCTGCCCAGCTGGGGCTCATGAGCTGGAAGCCAGGACAGCTGGGACTACAAAGACAAGGGGTTACCCTTCTACCAGGGCTCCAGCTCCACACTGGGCCCACCCCTGCATAATGCCGCCCCAGCATATAAACAAATGGGAATAAATGTGCATATTAATTTCTACACTATTTCACTATGCACAAGTCACCCAGTGGCAAATTTAAAAACATTTAAAAACCACAAACTGCATTTCAATTCTGTGTTTTACACCGTCAATGTCTAAAATATATACCTTAAAGCTCACCTATTTTCTCCACAAATACCACAGGTTTTCATAATACAGGAATGTATACAAATGCTTAGATCACTATAAAATAAAATTAAAACTGCTTATAAACATCCTCTATGCTGAGGAATGTACCCAAAGAGTACCCAAATAAATGTTAAATAAATGTACCCAAAGATTGTGACCTAAATAAAACAAGGTAGGGAAAAGCAGGTCCAGTGCCAGTATAGCAATATAGCACCTTGTACAACCACAACCACAATCAGCATACAAGAAACAAAAGAAAACCGACTCGGTACATCTAGCCATTTTTAATCATCCCACACCAACAAAAATAGATTTTCAATACATGACATTTTCTGGCAAAGAATTTACAAAGCCACATAACTACATATCTCTTCTCACAAAACAGAACAAACAACCCCCATCTTTCTCCTACCTCATTCTGTAGGAAATCCCCTCCCATGACAAAGGGCTTTCTGTGCAGGTACCAAAAAAGAGCGGCACACAGCTAAACCAATCCCTCTTTTCCAAGTGAGTGGATGGCATTAGTTTTCCTTTTATTCATTTCTACCTTACATGCTCAATTCAGCTTTACTCTACAGCCAATGCAAGATTTATATACATGTGTGCACCCATGCAAATAAATCATTGCATGACCTTTGAGTCTCTCAAACTCTGCTTTTCAAATGGCCTAGAATGTGCAAAACAGCTACAAAGTTACCAACTGCCAACTCTTTCTCCAATCCAGCACTAGAAGTCACTTTGTCTCCTCCCTGCCAGGTGGCTCAGGTGCTGAAGTAACAAGCCATGGTCCTAACAGCCATTACAAGGCTGGTGTGCAGAGATTCACTTAGAGCTTCATGCAACTCTTGTTGTACCATGAATAGCACCTGAACCTCTTTCCTGCCCACAATTAACCCACCAAAGACCTCCCTCCCTTTCTCTGCCTTTGTTGTTAGGAACTTCTAAAGCAGCTTTGATGCTCCTCTGGTGAGTCCATTGGCTTCTGGAATTGGAACAGGCACATGATTCCCCAAGCAGATCTTGGCAGACAGAACCCACTACCCAGTCTGCTGCATCTGGGCTCCGGTCCTGGTGAACGTCCTCCCTTGGCAGCAAAGGCCTGATCATCCCCCAGACAGCAGAGAACCTCAAGAAAAAATAAGAAACTGGACTGAGTCCTCTGCACTAGTCAGAAGTGGTCCAGCCAACATTCCCACTCCCAACACCAGTTTTGACCTAAACCACCATAATGTTCAGTGCTACACCTTTTCAGGACAAACTAACAGAAACCCACCCTGAAGAGTGCAAAAGCAAAACCCCACGGTGCAGGACTCCTACCACAAGGGAGAACTTCAGTTATATTATCTTGTTTAAAACATTATTTCAACATAAGTACACAAGTTACAAATTACAGGTTCATCCTTCTCTAAACAGCCAGCTAACCAACTTATCCCTTCCCACAACCCCAACAAACCCAAACAAAATAACCCAGAATGTTCTTGCCTGCTTACCCAGGACATAGATCCACTTGCTTCTCTTCCAATGCCTTATAAAGAGTGGACACTGAGAGAAGAAATAGAACTGTTAAAATTACAAAATCAAAGATTCTCAAATATTCAATTCTCCGTGAAATGAACTAAAGATAATGCACGGCTTTCAGATTGTCCTACATTCCTCTGACAACAGGGTCTTTCAAGTCCATTTTAAGTGTAAAAAACGATAAAAGTCAAGAGTAATATATGGAGTTTTTAGGATGTACTGCAGTGTATGCTGCAACTCCCGTGCACACGCCAAAAGCTGCCTGCCCAATATACTCAACGTACCCCATTTAACATGATATGCAGTCTACACTAATGTACCTGAATGTACCCAAGTAAACCAATATATACCCGTAGTACCCAAATGTACCCGATTAAAACCCCATGTACTCAGTGTGCTCATTATGCTCAAAATGCCCCATCTCTCTTCCTGGATGGAAAGGGACTCACCTGACCCACTCACCTGACTAGATCCTTTGATGTTACTGTTGACTTTGTCTTGGAACAAGCACCCCACTCCTCCAACAGATCTTCATGGAAAGGTCCCGGAGACCAGCACCATCTGTTCTCCACTCCTGGTGATAAAAGATCCTCCCTCTGAAGCAAAGGCCTGGTCAACCCTTCTGGCAGCAGAGAGCCTGAAAAGGAGAGAAATTTAGACCAAGTCCTCTGCACTTGTTCGAAAGCCAGCATTTCTACTTCCATCATGGACACAGTGCAGCATCTGTCCAACACAGACCAACTGTAAAACACCCTGCAGAGAGCAAAAGAGAAAATCCCCAGTCCAGAGCTTGTGCCACAGGGGATGGGATCCATTGCAGTTCCTCCCCTGAGAGGAAATCAGTTCCTGTGCCAACACCAATCAAGAGAACCTGGCTGACATGCTGTCTCCTCAAAGACATAACCAGCAAGGAGTCTGCAGTGGAAGAGGCTGCTGGTGCGCCAAGTCACTGTTGTACTGCAGTGTATCCAAAGTGATTTATTTACATGTGTGCACCCATGAAATAAATCAGATACAAAACTAATTCAGTCTTTGAGCCAGAATGACAGCCAGTCAAGTGCACGTCAGTGTGGGAGTGCTTCACCCAAGCAGGAAACAAAACCCAGAAGATAGCCAAAATAAAAAAAACATTTAGCACATTAAAGCATGACCTTATCCATCTGAAGATGTCCAAGAGCTTAACACAGCCTTCTCCAAAAGCACCTTTTCATGATGGGAAAACAGTGAAACCCACTTCTGGTCCAGGGACCATGTCAAAAGACATTACCTTTGTACCTGCTCCAAGGCCCATGGGCATCCAGGAATTTCAAGAAGGACAGCTTGCAGCATCTCTTCACTTTCCACTCTTCAAAGTGGAAGACTTCAATTCTCACAAATGGACATCAACAGGTCACACAGCTGGTATCCTTTTAGCCAGCCAGTGAGCTTCCTCTGAACAGGATTCTCCACGCCTGTCACTCCACACTGTGCTTTCAGATGGCCAGGGACTGGGAAGCACCGATCATTGCACTAGTCTCATTTACAAACACAATCAACACCACTACTGACCAGCCTCATAAAAAGAGTTTGAGTTGTACCTCCCCTCTACTAACTTTCAAACTCACCTTTACCTTGGCCAAAAAGTTGTACTGATTGGGTTAAGAGCAATAAGCAGATCAGGATTAAAGATGCAGGCTATGGTCCAAGAACTTCAGGCAGTGAGATGATTGGATTATCGACCACCAGTATTCCCACCTCACGCAGAGGTTTGCCAGTTGTGGCTGATGAGAACTTTGAGCAGGTGGATCACCTCGCCTTTCTCAGGACAGAACTAGCCTCCTTTACTCAGAGCTGGGCCACTGGCAGAATGGCATCATGGGCTCCTGCAGTGGATAGACACTCCTCCAAACTGTACATCACAGAGCAGCCAAGGTCAGTGATTCAGGCAATAGCTGAAAAATAGGCACAGCCTTCCGCTTCCTTATAGTTCCATTGACACAGCAGATTTCCAGGGAACCTCCAGATCCTGTTGCAATATTCCATGATGACAGTTGTCACCAGCTTGCTGGAATTCACATGCAGTGCAAAACAAAAAGGATTAAAGTTCAGATTCAAATTCAGTGAATCCATCTCAAAACGTACAGATGGACACAACTCCACCCCCAATCCTGACTGATCACTGATCCTAACCTTAAACACTGGCCTCTTACTGGCCCAAACAGACAAACAATAACCCAAGTCCTTGCCCTGCTCACCCAGGACATAGATGCTCTTGCTTCTCTTCTTGACAGCAGCTTCCTAAGGCAAGACATTAGAATTCTTCAACTTTGCTTCCCCCTCCCCACAAATACTCAGATCTTGAGGTCAATTTACAGAATTTAACTTTCTCCACATTCCTAAATCCAAGGAAATATGTTTCTTAATTCCATTTACAGTATTCCATGTGGACCTAGGGTACATACAAGCTCAATTAATGTACACCTAAAAACTACCAGTACTTCTACAAAAAAAAGTAGTAACAAGTTTACAGTACAGCAAATTGACCATAGAATTTTGTAAAGTTGTATATCCCATCAAAAAGTGGTGGACATTCACTTTTTTTAAAAAAAAAGTCAACACACCTAAGGCTGCAGTAGATTTACAGTTGGTTTTACATAAAGAACATTTCAAGTCTCCCCCCCCAAATTTGGGTTCCATAGCAGCACAAGACCAAAAACACCAACCATCTTTATTACTTAACAGCTGCAGCCTTGACTGGAACGCCATGAGGGGAAAGGTTTTAGAGCTTCAACATTTTAAACAATTGAAATACAAAAGCACAAATAGCACTAAAACCCTATTGCTGGCCACTGTATATAGATTTAAGCCTTCCAGCCACATCATGTTTTCTACCATCAGAGAGATTACAGCTTGTACATATACAAACGTTTGGTAAAACTAAGCTTCACATTCACTACTCCGCTCCTTCAAATGGGTTCTAAAAATTGAACCAAATAGAAATGGTTTACTACCATAGTATCCTATACGTCACAAGTCAATACACAGGAGCCAAGGGCAAACTATGCAGTACTAAACAAAGCACAATTAAACATCCAGAACAAGGGAGTCCTCCAGAAAAAGCACATTTTCATACTGCTCTCTCCCTTCTCACAAAGCACAGTACACAGCCAATTCCAGTCAGCATTGCTTTTAGTGCAGGAAATTAGAAAAATACTGTCTCACTGGGTTAAATCAGGAAGTCTGCCTTACACTAGACAGGAGCATAGTTTCCCCCGTTTTACAATTTACTTAATTCACTTCTGAATTTCAGTCAATGTAAGATTTAGTTACATGTGTGCACCCATGAAATAAATGTTACAACCTGCTGATTCTTTTCCAGTGGTACCATAATACAATTTAGCCAATTTTTTCCCAGTGCTTGCACAACACTTCCAATATTTGGCACTCATTTCCTGATTAACCTGTGCTTCTGCTAGGGGAATACTGCCATTAAGGCTAGAAAACCTACAAAGAACTCCAGCAGCTGCAGGCTAAACAAAGGCTTTAAAATCAGGGTCCCCTCCTACCTAACAGTCAGCTTTGGCTCAACCAGCCAGGTGGCTCAGGTGCTCCTGGAAACAGTCATCACAAAGCTGCTGTAAAGACCATCAGTCAGAACAGGAAGCTGTTCCTACCTTTAAAATATGCTTAAGTGATGTCAAGCCCAAAGCTGCCCCACACATGATCTCCCGTGGTCCCTTTTCCTGGTTGGTAGAGAACTCACTCAGCAACTGACTGGGTGCCCTGGCTGTTGTATTGGTTTAGAAACACTTAACTCCTCAAGCAGATCTTCACAGAAGAGAAAGCACCCAGTCTACAGTGTGCCACATCTGCATGTTATTCCTGGCAAATAAAGGTCATCCCTCTGGGAGCAAAGGCCTGGTCAACCCTTCCAACAGCAGAGAACCTGAAGTGGAGAAAGATTTAGATTTGAGCCTCTGCACTTAGAAACAGTAAAAAATTATTTACTTCCAGCTCCAGTTTTGTACTAAACTGCACAAATGTTCACAGTGCAGCACCTATCCAGGACAAACCAATGGGAAAAAATCCTGCAGAGAGCAAAGAGAAAACCCCCCACTCCATGCTTGTTGCCACAGGGGAGGAATCCAGTGCAGTTCCTCCTGTGAGAAGCAGTTTCTGTGCCAACACCCATAAAGAGAAACCTGGCTGTCATGCTGTCTCCACAGAGCCTTAACCAGCAAGGAGTCTGCAGTGTGCCAGTTCACTGTTGTACTGCAGTGTATCCAAAGTGATTTACTTACATGTGTGCACCCATGAAATAAATCAGATACAAAGCAGTAATTCACTTTTTGAGAGCCAGAATGACAGCCAGTCAAGTGCATGTCAGTGTAGAAGTGTAGCACCCAGAAGAAAGTCAGGAGAAAAAAAAAACACAAAAAGGCCTACACCTCATATTTAACACTCAAACATGATAGAAAATCACCAAAAGCTTCCAAAATCTAACACTGGGCCTATTCTAATGGGTACAAAAGCACTCAATACTCATGAACTGGTTATTAAAAGCCACGTATATGGAAAATTAACCTACTCCAAATGAAAAACATGATACAGGAGTGAAATTCACCTCTTCTCCAGGTACAGTGTCCTTCTAGACACTACCTTTGCAACTGTTCCAAGAACCATGGGCATCCAGGAAATTCAAGGACTGCTTGCAGCACCTCTTCACTTTCAGCTGTTGAAACCACAAGACTTCAATACTTACAGGTGGGCATCAACAGGTCACACAGTGGGTATCCTTTTAGCCACCCAGTGAGCTTCCTCTGAACAATTCTCCAAGCCTGTCACTCCATACTGTGCTTTCAGATGGCCAGGGACTGGGAGCTCTGATCATTGCACTGTAGTTTACCTCACAACAATCAACACCACTGCTGACCAGCCTTATAAAAAGAAGCAGCTCTGTGCACAGAAGCCCAAGGTTTCCACAAACTGTTCTGACAAGATCTCAACTGGCAACTCCACCAGCATCCTCTCTCCAGTGACTGTGCTCATTGTCACGATCTTCTTCTCAGAACAGCACCTGAAGGAGACAAGGGAAGCAAAACAGTGATGACCACCCCACTCCCACCGAGAGGGGACCAGCACAAGTGCTGTACAGACTGATCCCAGCCTTCAAAGCCTCACACTAACCCTGACCTGTATCTCCCTTCTACTTACCTTCAGCTCACCTTGTTCACTGAGGGAAGCCCAAGAACACAAACAGCAGCACAGCTTTCTACAGTCCAGCAGGGACAGAAGCACCAGCATGTTGGACAGAGTAGGAGAGGGAGTAGGTTCTTCCTTGTTATCCTAATGAAACTGCTCAGTCAGGATATAAATCCTCTTTCTTGTTGCTGGTTTGAGACCTAGAGAAAAAAAAATCAGTATTTAGTAACAAGAGTTTCATACACTAAAATCAGAACCCAGCTGTCACAGCTGTGATCATCTGTTTCACAACTCTTCAGAATCCTACAAGTAGAGGAAGAGACTCATTTCTATAGATGTTAGAAAATTTAAAATTGTCTCAACCAAAAGCAAATAGGAATTTCACAATAACCTTAACTTCACCCTATGCTTTCACAAACTTAAATTTCTTAAAGTTATTTAAAAAAGAACTATGAAAACCCTTCCAAACGTCTCTTGATTAAAAAAAATACATAGCAAAACCACTCACCTTGCACAGTAACACCAAAAACTAACAACCACCAGCCCAACACCACAAAGCCTCAAGAGATCTTTCTCTTGCTATAGACAGAAACAAACAGAGCCCAGCTTCCCAGGCTGCCTTGATATAAGCCTCACGATGACCTCAGGGGAATAGCTAATTCACCAAGAGCCAATCCTAACATCTCCTCAAAGTGAAAACACCAAATCCCCACCACTTCTAATACAACACACACCTGCTTCCTGTGACCAAACAAGTATTAGCAAGCTAACCTATTGATCTCTCCATCCCAAAGCCAAATTAATTTCCAAATTACTTACAAGAACACTCATTAAATAGCAATATGCTCCAATTATTCAATTAGTTGCAGTTTCTTAGTGATTTATCACTTCAAAGTAACCCATAAATGGTGAAAAGTGACTTTGAAGTCAAACTTCAAATTATTCAAGATCTTTAAAGTGTCCTTTACATAACTCCAAATGTTCAAAGTGTATGTATCCATACTGTATATCACATATACAGATGCAGCCATTCAAAACGAGCGAGGTACGCTGTGGTAAAACGCGGTGGGCGTGTTGCATCACAACACGTCATAACGTGTCATATAACATCATACCACAGCTATGATAATAGTATCCAGAATCACTGCCAGGTGGAGCTTATAAAGCTTAACCTCTCATGTACAGCGTTTGAGCTGTCACCAGAAAACACCTGGTTTCGAATCCCGATCACTGCTGAGGGACAATCTTTATCTAATTAAGAATTTAAGTTGTATACTCTAGAATTTTAATTTTAAACTGTGTATTACAGCATGTTAATCATTAAACATTAAAAAGTTGGTATATTTTATAAAAGCAAGATTGCTGTTGGACAAAAGTACACAACCTTCCACCTTCGTCATAAAGATTTTAATTATGCATAAATATTTTATGTATCAAAGTCTTTAACTTCTTAATTTACATGGGTTCTGGCTTTAATGTACTTGTTGTAACATTATTAATGAGCACTCTCAGGTTCACATGGGTATGCACCCTCACCACTGCCACCTCAGGCTGGCCCCTCACCACTTGGAACTCAAACCCAGGCCTCTAGCATCACTCCACAGGGAACCACCCAGCTGAGCTAATGGGAGATCTTCTCTCAACCCAGTGGCTGTGGACTCTACTATCCACAGGGAAGGGCAGTGACGTCACCGTGCTGGTAAGCCAGCTCGCACAACCTGTAATGTCAGCCGTATGCAGTACATTAAGCTTATATTCTGTACTTCATAAAAAAGTTATAACATTGGATCATTTTCCAAGAATATGTACAGTACAGTAGTAAGAACACCATTTGCTGTTAATGTAAAAAGATAAATGTTGTAGTGAGTTAAATTCACTTGATAGCTATATTAATATGGATTCGTGTAACTAAGCAGCTAAAGTACCACAAGTGAATGTTTTGGAAACATTTTGACGTGTTTCTTTTAAAAAAAAATCTTCTATTGTTCTTGTGTACGCATTACTGAAGCTAAAAGTTTAGCCTTTGTCACTAATTTAACCACTAAATAAAGACATAAATAAAGAAATCCCTACATTACAAACTGTATATGGCTAGTATTGGTATTTTAAAGAAAAAATACACAACAGTATTTCACTTTCTCCCTAAACATTTTAAGCATCAAAGTCTTACATGTGGTTATTTTAGAAACCTTATTATGTGATCCTTCTGACCATATTAAGTTTATATACTTTGTGAAAAGTGATAATGTTTTAACCTTTTCTGTGAATTTGCTCGTTATCAGCATAAAATAAAGCATACTTTTAGAATTTGATTAACAAGGTATATAATATGGAATCGTGTACCTAAAGAAAAGTATCTAAAGAGCATGCTTGCCAGCGTGGTGACATCACCGCCTTTCCCTCTGAATAGCTAGCAGGGACCTCAGCCTCTAATAATAGGCAGTGAAAACATTTGTCTACCTGTCCATGGGGGTAAGGGGGATTGCCTTTCATTCGAAGGTTCGCCTATTGTACTCTGAGAATGTAGGAGGGAGGAAAAGTGCCCTCGGTCTTTTCACTGACAAAGTTGTGTTAACAAAAAGTACAGTATGCTTAAGAGCTGTTAAACCGGTTCTATTTAATGTTCTATTTATTTTTTTGGCACAGCCACCCGGCCCGAACCACACAGACACCAGCTAGCCTTACAATCTAATCTTTCCACCTTTGATCCCATGAGGAAGTACAATACACTCCTGCTTTGTTTAACAATGGTATGAAAAATAAATCTAAATGGTGAGAAAGCTATGCTTAAAGTTAATTAAGGGACTTAGAAGACAAAGATAACGATTTAAATTACATTGTCAGATTGTGAATCAATAAAGGCATTTAATTAAACACGTTTGCAATTTTAATCAAAATGGGTGTAGTGGGGTTAGACCATTAGATATGCAATACACTTTCTCGTGATCATCTAAGAATCTTTGTGTAAGCTGTAAGTTTTTTTTTAACTTTTATACATTTAAAACACTTTAATTTTGTAAACACAACACACATTCTGTACAGCTACAGAACAATCACATTATCCTGCCTTCCCGTGGTGTTAAACGTATTAGCAGGTGATTGAGATAATGCATCGCCCACTGAGTGGAATGTTCTTTTTTACAAGTGTAAATAGAGGTGATACGTGTCTCATCTATAACTCTTCAGTTCACAGAGAAATTCCGCCAGACCCTCAAAACATTGTCCAATAAAACTCTTCTTGTGCCTAATTTTTAGTTTAGCAGTTTAGTTTTTAGTTTTGCACGATAAGCACATTGTTTAATAGGGATGACATTATCCACTTCTATTATCACTGTAGCCATTACTTCATGGTGGGTGGCTGCGTCAGCCTGCGTAGTCTGTAAAGGAACAAGTAATAGGTTTATTCCATGCTGAAAAGAGAAGAGAGAAAATGCAACGTTTCGGCTTTGAAGCCTTCTTCAGGTGTGAGGGTCTTCAGTTCAAAATGAAACGCTTGGAGTTTGTCGGGCGCTCTGAACGAGTTAAACTTTGATGCTGGAAAAATGTATTTCCCAGAAGCTATACTGACTCTCTCTGATGCAGTGCATTCACTGGTCAGGTGACTGAGGGCTTGCCAGCGCAGTGGCATCACTGCCTTTCATATGGATAGGTGGGACCTGGTCTGTTAGCATTGAGGGCAGGTCTCACTGTAGCTCAATTGGCTGCTTCCCTATTAAGTGATGCCGGGGTCCTGAGTTCAATTCCTCCGTTGGTAGGGCATGAGCCCGAAAACACTACATTATTAATACTATCTTCTGTGTTGCATTAACTAACTCTTCAGTTTATTCTGCCAGACAGTATATGAATATAATTATATCGTTATTTATTTCTTTAGACAGTCCTTATATTATAAACACCTTTAGATTCGGCAAATTATTTTTTTAGTTTTAAAAAAAGAAATAAAAAATTAGATATAATGCTATGTTCCTGCTTAACTTAGACATTATATGATTTTAAAAGCTATAAAAACAGGTTTCGATAGTTAATAACCACTTTTAATGTGTGAAAAATGGGTGATCTTTCTTCCTCGTGATCAGCTTAGAATCTTTGTGTACGCTTTAAGTTTTTTTCTTCTTAATTAAACGTTAAAAATGCATGTAGAACAGATCAGCAGCTCTTTTTATCTCAATTGATTTTTTTCCCTGTGTTTATCATATTGGCTATCATATTGTCCTCTTTGCTAGCTAATGGTACTTGTGACTGTGTTTCTGCATTGTGTAGCAACGGGGGACTATATTCTCAGGTGAAGGAACTTAAACATCTTAATTTTCGTGTTTAATAATTTTTTAAAATTAAACTTCATTCTATACAGCACTCGTGTATTTGGGGACCGTTTTATAAAAGCAATAAGACACTCGAGGCCTGTGCTATATCGTGGATATAGTCACAGTAAAAGGTTGCCGGCCCTCCGCATTACATCAGGCCTGACAACACCTTTTAACTGTGACTATATCCACGATATAGCACGGCCACTAGTGCCTTATTGCTTAAAAAATTAAATTCTGAAAAGTATGATTTTCTGTTACTGTGATAACGAGCGCAAGTATTCATGGAAAATGGTAATCACTTAACTTTGAATGTTTTGTGATATTTAGAAAGACCAACAAATTCAATATAGTGTCGATAATATTTATTATCAGTAATAACGACAGTAGTAGCAGCTTCAAATTATTCGTTATTAATAAATGACTTAGCTTCGAACAGTGGTGATATTTAACAGTATAAAAAATGTCAATATACAGTAGTGTCCATAACATTTGCTATTTTAGTTTTTCAAAGAAATGTTTATTTAAGTGAAAGCTCATGACAATAGCTGGGTTAGAACACTGGACCTGAGGCTTATAAATCAGTCACTTAAGCCATCATGCCACAGACACAGTCACACAGAAAACACTGAAACTGAAGTACACATATCCATAGAAAGTCTTATACTACTGTTTGAGATACAGTATATGAATCTAATTATATCATTATTAATTTCTTTAGATACGCGATTCCATATTATATTCCCTATTAATCAAATTCTAAAAGTATGCTTTTGTTTACTCCGATAACGAGCGTATTAACAGTAAAGGTTAAAACATTATCACTTTTCACAAAGTATATAAACTTAATATGGTCAGAAGGAGCAGGTAAAAATGTTTCCAAAATAACCACATGTAAGACTTTGATGCTTAAAATGTTTAGGAAGAAAGTGGAATACTGGTGTGTATTTTTTCTTTAAACGACCAATACCAGCCATATACAGATTACATAATATGTTTATGTTCCTAAATTAATATTATTTATGATGATCAGACACGTTATGCTCCTCTTCTGTTTATGCTCAGCTACTAAAATTTCCCTTTAGTTGTAAAATTCTATATAAACATTCAATACTTGCACAGTAAAGAGATTAAATTATTAAATCTTTTCACTAATGACCAATGCACCACGAGTGCCCCTGTCAGTCATTTTGGCCAGCCAATCGTGCAACTCGGTACACCGCAGTGGCTTGTGGGTAGTTGCATGAGGTACGGGTTTTTTACCGCCTTATTTTAAATGGCTGCATCTGTATAAAGTCAACACCATAAAAAACACTTCACTGATTACATGTTGTACAACCAAACATAACAGCAACCTTGACAGTAGCTCTGTTTTATTTGGTCAAAATAATCACAGATCACAAGAAAAAAATAAAAGTTAATGTTATGTACTCCGAGGGGAAAAGGTAGGGAAAAGACCCTATGAGGAGTGTGAGAGAGAACACTGAATTCCTAGGTGAACGTAATCCAAGTCGTGATGCTAGAGCGAGGTCGGAGATAAGAAGTGGTAGGTCAGAAATCCAGGGGGTCACAAGAACAAACAATGTCAGATAAATTGCTAACTAGATACGTAGCTCAGGCCGAGGAAACCTTAGTAGTGGTAGAGGAAAACCTAGAGCGGATAATACTTCCATGGGATCTAGACTGATACAGTAAAACCTGGAGCGGATCAGACTTCCACTGACTCCGGACTAGTAGAGTAAATCCTGGAATGGATCAGACTTCCATGGGATCCGAACTTGTAGCTAGATTAAACCTGGAGCAGATCTGACCTGCATGGGATCTGGAATGGTAGAGTAAATCCCGGGCCAGATCAGACTTCCATGGGATCCGGACTGGAAGAATAAAACCCGGAGCGGATCAGACTTCTAAGGGATCCAGACTGCTAGGTTAAAACTTAAAGCAAAACCCGAGCGGATCCGACTCCAATGGGATTGGGAATTGTAAAGTTAATCCCAGGACAGACCAGACTTCGATGTGATCCAGACTGCTAGAGTAAAACCAGGAGCGGATCAGACTTCCATGCGTCCGGATTGGTAGAGTAAAACCAGGAGCGGACCAGACTTCTAAGGGATCCGGACTGCTACAGTAAAACTCAAAGCGGATCAGATTTCCATGGGATCTGGACTGGAGGAGTAAAACCCGTATTGAATCATACTTCTATGGGATCCGGAATGTAAGAGTAAAACCCAGTGTGGATCAGACTTCCAAGCAATCAGGTCTGGAAGAGTAAATCCTGGAACGGATCACACTTCAAAGGTATCTGAACTCGCAGCTACAGTAAAACCCAGAGCAGGTCAGATCCCCATCGGATCCGAAATGCAGGGGTGGATCAGAGATCCATGGGATCCAGACTACTAGATTAAAACCCGGAGAGGATCAGTCTTCCATGGGATCTGGACTGCTAGTTTAAAACCCGGAGTGGATCAGACTTCCATGGGATCCGGAATGGTAGCGTAAAACCCAGAGCGGATCAGATTTCCAAGGAATCAGGACTGGTAGAGTAAAACACAGAGCGGATCAGATTTCCAAGGAATCAGGACTGGTAGAGTAAAACACAGAGCAGATCAGACTTCCATGGGACCCAAACTGGAAGTGTAAAACTCGGAGCGGATCAGATTTCCAAGGAATCAGGACTGGTAGAGTAAAACACAGAGCGGATCAGATTTCCAAGGAATCAGGACTGGTAGAGTAAAACACAGAGCAGATCAGACTTCCATGGGACCCAAACTGGAAGTGTAAAACTCGGAGCGGATCAGACTTCCAAATAATCCGGATTTGTCGAGTTAAACCTGGAGCGGCTCAGATTTCCATGGGATCCGGACTGGAAGAGTAAAACCTGGTATGGCTCAGACTTCCATGGGATCCAAACTTGTAACTAGAATAAACCTGGAACAGATCCGACTACCATGGGATCCAAACTGGAAAAGTAAAAACCGACATGGATCAGACTTCCATGGGATCCAAACTACTAGAGTAAAACCCAGAGCAGATCAGACTTCATTGGGGTCCAGACTGGTATATAAAACCCGGAGAGGATCAGACTTATCAGACCAGATCTGGATTACTGGAGTGAAACCTGGACCGGATCTGACATCCATGGGATCCAGACTGGAAGAGTGAAACCAGGAGCGGATCAGATCCATGGGATGCGGATTGGAAGAGTAAAACTCTGAGTGGATCAGACTTCCATAGGAACCGGACTAGTAGATTAAATCCTAGAGCGGATCAGACTTCCATGGGATGTGGACTGGCAGAATAAAAGCTGGAGAGGATCAGACTTCAAAGGAATTCGAACCAGTAGATTAAAACTCGGAGTGGATCAGACTTCCATAGTATCCGGACTAGTAGAGTAAATCCTAGAGCGGATCAGACTTCCATGGGATGTGGACTGGCAGAATAAAAGCTGGAGAGGATCAGACTTCAAAAGGAATTCGGACCAGTAGATTAAAACTGCGGAGCAGATCAGACTTCCACTGGATCCGGACTGGCAGAATAAAATCCGAAGTGGATCAGACTTCCATGGGATCCGGACTGCTAAAGCAAAACCCAGAGCGGATCAGAATTCCAAAACATCTGGACTTGTAGAGTAAAATGTGGACTGGACCAGATTCCCATGGGATCCAGACTGGTAGAGTAAAACTCGGCTCAGATCAGTCTTCCATGGGATCCGGTCTGCAAGAGTAAAACCCAAAGCAGATAAGACTTCCATTGGATCCAGACTGCTAGAGTAAAACCAGGAGTGGATCAGACTTCCATGGGTCCGGATTGGTAGAGAAAAACCCAGAGTGGATCAAACTTCCATGGGATCCAAGCTGGAAGAGTAAAACCTGGAGCAGATCCAACTTCCATGGGTTCAGGTCTGGTAGAGTAAAACCTGGAGAGGGTCCGACTCCCATGGGATCCCGAAGGGTAGAGTAAATATCAGAGTGGTTCAATCTTCCATGGGATCTAGACTGATAGAATAAAACCCAGAGGGAATCACACTTCCACTTACTCGGGACTAGTAGAGTAAATCCTGGAATGGATCAGACTTCGATGGGATCCGAACTCCTAGCTAGATTAAATCCGGAGCAGATCCAACCCGCATGGAATCTGGAATGGTAGAGTAAATCCCGGGCCAGATCAGTCTTCCATGGGATCCAAACTGGTAGAGTACAGCCCAGAAGGGAACCAACTTCCATGGGATCCGGACTGGAAGAGTAAAACCCTGATGGGATCAGACTTCCCTGGGATCCGGACTGGAAGAATAAAACCCGGAGCAAAACAGACTTCTAAGGGATCCACACTGCTAGGTTAAAACATAAAGCAAAACCCGGGAAGATCCGACTCCCATGGAATCAAGAATTGCAAAGTAAATCCCAAGACAGACCAGACTTCCATGTGATCCAGACTGCTAGAGTAAAACAAGAAGCAGATCAGACTTCCATAGGTCCGGATTGGAAGAGTAAAACCCAGAGCAGACCAGCCTTCTAACAGATCCGGCATTTACACACTACTTAGAACATTTATATTTTCAGGGATGGATTTTTGGCCAAAGTCAAGTTGAAGAAAAGTGGTTTCGTGAACATAGCTGAACATTTTTTTTCAGAAACTCCGGGGTGCCTGGTTGTCGCGATACGCCGCGTGACAGTTGTATTCCAAAACTGAGACAGTCGGATCATACAAGTACCCAGCATGATTGAAACTCATTCAAATGCAAGTGCTTCTATCCGTGGTCTTGATTGTTTCCCACTCGTTCCTTTTGGTTTGGGGAACATGTCAAAATCCTGTGCCAAGAAAACTTCAGATAGAGTTCAGGGAAATGCTCAGTGGACCCCCCAGGTAGGTAGGATCAGCATTTACGCACTACTTAGAGAATTTTTATTTTCAGAGATGGATTTTTAGCCAAGTCAAGTTGAAGAAAAGCGGTTTTGTGATCCTAGCTGAACATTTCTTTTCAGAAACTCCGGGGTGCCTGGTTGTCGCGAAGTGCCGCGCGGCATTTATATTCCAAAACTGAGTCAGTCGTATCACATGAGCACCCAAGCATGATTGAAACTCATTCAAATGCAAGTGCTTCTATGCGTGGTCTTGATTGTTTCCCACTCATTCCTTTTGCTTTGGGGAACATGTCAAAATCCTATGCCCATAGAACTTCAGATAGAGTTCGCGGAAATACTCAGTGGACACCCACGGTAGGGTAAGGATCAGCATTTACACACTACTTAGAGAATTTTTATTTTCAGGGATGCATTTGTAGCCCAAGTCAAGGTGAAGAAAAGTGGTTTCGTGAAGATAGCTGAAAAGTTTTGTTCAAAAACTCTGGGGTGCCTGGTTGTCGCGATACGCCGCGCGGCAGTTGTATTCCAAAACTGAGTCAGTCGAATCACACGAATACCCAGGCATGATTGAAACTCATTCAAATGCAAGTGCCTCTATCTCTTTTCTTGATTGTTTCCCACTCATTCCTTTTGGTTTGGGGAACATGTCAAAATTCCATGCCCAGAGAACTTCAGGTAGAGCTCGCGGAAATGCTCAGTGGACAACCCAGGCAGGGTAAGGATCAGCATTTACATACTACTCAGAGAATTTTTATTTTCAGGGATGGATTTTTAGCCCAATTCAAGTTGAAGAAAAGTGGTTTCGTGAAAATCGCAGAAAATTTTTTTTCAGAAACTCCGGGGTGCCTGGAGGTCGCGATGCACCACGCGACAGTTGTATTCCAAAACTGAGTCACTCAGATCGCTCGAGTACCCAAGCATGCTTGAAACTCATTCAAATCCAAGTGCCTCTATCTCTTTTCTTGATTGTTTCCCACTCATTCCTTTTGGTTTGGGTAACATGTCAAAATCCCATGCCCAGAGAACTTCAAGTAGAGTTCGCGGAAATGCTCAGTGGACACCCCAGGTAGGGTAAGATCAGCATTTCCACACTATTCAGAGAATATTGATTTTCAGGGATGGATTTTTAGCCCAATTCAAGTTGATGAAAAGTGGTTTCGTGAAAATTGCAGAAAATATTTTTTCAGAAACTCCGGGGTGCCTTGAGGTCGCGATGCACCACGCGACAGTTGTATTCCAAAACTGAGTCATTCAGATCACACGAGTACCCAAGCATGCTTGAAACTCATTCAAATGCAAGTGCTTCTATCTGTTGTCTTGATTGTTTCCCACTCATTCCTTTTTGTTTGGGGAACAAGTCAAAATCCCATGCCCAGAGAACTTCAGATAGAGCTCGCGGAAATGCTCAGTGGACAACCGAGGCAGGGTAAGGATCAGTATTTCCACACTACTCAGAGAATTTTTATTTTCAGTGATGGATTTTTAGCCCAATTCAAGTTGAAGAAAAGTGGTTTCGTGAAAATCGCAGAAAATATTTTTTCAGAAACTCCGGGGTGCCTGGAGGTCGCGGTGCACCACGCGACAGTTGTATTCCAAAACTGAGTCACTCAGATCACACGAGTACCCAAGCATGCTTGAAACTCATTAAAATGCAAGTGCTTCTATATTTTGTCTTGATTGTTTCCCACTCATTCCTTTTGGTTTGGGTAACATGTCAAAATCCCATGCCCAGAGAACTTCAAGTAGAGTTCGCGGAAATGCTCAGTGGACACCCCAGGTAGGGTAAGGATTAGCATTTCCACACTACTCAGAGAATTTTTATTTTCAGGGATGGCTTTTTAGCCCAATTCAAGTTGAAGAAAAGTGGTTTCGTGAAAATCGCAGAAAATTTTTTTTCAGAAACTCCGGGGTGCCTGGAAGTCGCGGTGCACCACGCGACAGTTGTATTCCAAAACTGAGTCACTCAGATCACACGAGTACCCAAGCATGCTTGAAACTCATTCAAATCCATGTGCCTCTATCTCTTTTCTTGATTGTTTCCCTCTCATTCCTTTTGGTTTGGGGAACATGTCAAAATCCCATGCCCAGAGAACTTCAGGTAGAGTTCGGGGAAATGCTCAGAGGACAACCCAGGCAGGGTAAGGATCAGCATTTACACACTACTCAGAGAATTTTTATTTTCAGTGATGGATTTTTAGCCCAATTCAAGTTGAAGAAAAGTGGTTTCGTGAAAATCGCAGAAAATTTTTTTTCAGAAACTCCGGGGTGCCTGGAGGTCGCGGTGCACCACGCGACAGTTGTATTCGAAAACTGAGTCACTCAGATCACACGAGTACCCAAGCATGCTTGAAACTCATTCAAATGCAAGTGCTTCTATCTGTTGTCTTGATTGTTTCCCACTCATTCCTTTTGGTTTGGGTAACATGTCAAAATCCCATGCCCAGAGAACTTCAAGTAGAGTTCGCGGAAATGCTCAGTGGACACCCCAGGCAGGGTAAGGATCAGCATTTACACACTACTCAGAGAATATTTATTTTCAGGGATGGCTTTTTAGCCCAATTCAAGTTGAAGAAAAGTGGTTTCGTGAAAATCGCAGAAAATTTTTTTTTCAGAAACTCCGGGGTGCCTGGAGGTCGCGGTGCACCACGCGACAGTTGTATTCGAAAACTGAGTCACTCAGATCACACGAGTACCCAAGCATGCTTGAAACTCATTCAAATGCAAGTGCTTCTATCTGTTGTCTTGATTGTTTCCCACTCATTCCTTTTGGTTTGGGGAACATGTCAAAATCCCATGCCCAGAGAACTTCAGGTAGAGCTCGCGGAAATGCTCAGTGGACAACCCAGGCAGTGTAAGGATCAGTATTTCCACACTACTCAGAGAATTTTTATTTTCAGGGATGGATTTTTAGCCCAATTCAAGTTGAAGAAAAGTGGTTTAGTGAAAATCGCAGAAAATTTTTTTTCAGAAACTCCGGGGTGCCTGGAAGTCGCGGTGCACCACGCAACAGTTGTATTCCAAAACTGAGTCACTCAGATCACACGAGTACCCAAGCATGCTTGAAACTCATTCAAATTCAAGTTCTTCTATCTGTTGTCTTGATTGTTTCCCACTCATTCCTTTTGGTTTGGGTAACATGTCAAAATCCCATGCCCAGAGAACTTCAAGTAGAGTTCGCGGAAATGCTCAGTGGACACCCCAGGTAGGGTAAGGATTAGCATTTCCACACTACTTAAAGAATATTTATTTTCAGGTATGGATTTTTAGCCCAATTCAAGTTGATGAAAAGTGGTTTCGTGAAAATTGCAGAAAATTTTTTTTCAGAAACTCCGGGGTGCCTTGAGGTCGCGATGCACCACCCGACAGTTGTATTCCAAAACTGAGTCACTCAGATCACACGAGCACCCAAGCATGCTTGAAACTCATTCAAATCCATGTGCCTCTATCACTTTTCTTGATTGTTTCCCACTCATTCCTTTTGGTTTGGGGAACATGTCAAAATCCCATGCCCAGAGAATTTCAGTTAGAGTTCGGGGAAATGCTCAGTGGACAACCCAGGCAAGGTAAGGATCAGCATTTACACACTACTCAGAGAATTTTTATTTTCAGGGATGGATTTTTTACCCAATTCAAGTTGAAGAAAAGTGGTTTCGTGAAAATCGCAGAAATTTTTTTTTCAAAAACTTCGGGGTGCCTGGAAGTCGCGGTGCACCACGCGACAGTTTTCTTCCAAAACTGAGTCACTCAGATCACACGAGTACCCAAGCATGCTTGAAACTCATTCAAATGCAAGTGCTTCTATCTGTTGTCTTGATTGTTTCCCACTCATTCCTTTTGGTTTGGGGAACATGTCAAAATCCCATGCCGAGAGAACTTCAGGTAGAGCTCGCGGAAATGCTCATTGGATACCCCAGGCAGGGTAAGGATAAGTATTTCCACACTACTCAGAAAATTTTTATTTTCAGGGATGGATTTTTAGCCCAATTCAAGTTGATGAAAAGTGGTTTCTTAAAAATGCAGAAAATTTTTTTTCAGAAACTCAGGGGTGCCTTGAGGACGCGGTGCACCACGCGACAGTTGTATTCGAAAACTGAGTCACTCAGATCACACGAGTACCCAAGCATGCTTGAAACTCATTCAAATTCAAGTGCTTCTATCTGTTGTCTTGATTGTTTCCCACTCATTCCTTTTGGTTTGGGTAACATGTCAAAATCCCATGCCCAGAGAACTTCAGATAGAGCTCGCGGAAATGCTCAGTGGACAACCGAGGCAGGGTAAGGATCAGTATTTCCACACTACTCAGAGAATTTTTATTTTCAGTGATGGATTTTTAGCCCAATTCAAGTTGAAGAAAAGTGGTTTCGTGAAAATCGCAGAAAATTTTTTTTCAGAAACTCCGGGGTGCCTGGAGGTCGCGGTGCACCACGCGACAGTTGTATTCCAAAACTGAGTCACTCAGATCACACGAGTACCCAAGCATGCTTGAAACTCATTCAAATGCAAGTGCTTCTATCTGTTGTGTTGATTGTTTCCCACTCATTCCTTTTGGTTTGGGGAACATGTCAAAATCCCATGCCCAGAGAACTTCAGATAGAGCTCGCGGAAATGCTCAGTGGACAACCGAGGCAGGGTAAGGATCAGTATTTCCACACTACTCAGAGAATTTTTATTTTCAGTGATGGATTTTTAGCCCAATTCAAGTTGATGAAAAGTGGTTTCTTAAAAATGCAGAAAATTTTTTTTCAGAAACTCCGGGGTGCCTTGAGGTCGCGGTGCACCACGCGACAGTTGTATTCGAATACTGAGTCACTCAGATCACACGAGTACCCAAGCATCCTTGAAACTCATTCAAATGCAAGTGCTTCTATCTGTTGTCTTGATTGTTTCCCACTCATTCCTTTTGGTTTGGGGAACATGTCAAAATCCCCTGCCCAGAGAACTTCAGGTAGAGTTCGGGGAAATGCTCAGTGGACAACCCAGGCAGGGTAAGGATCAGCATTTACACACTACTCAGAGAATTTTTATTTTCAGGGATGGATTTTTAGCCCAATTCAAGTTGAAGAAAAGTGGTTTCGTGAAAATCGCAGAAAATTTTTTTTCAGAAACTCCGGGGTGCCTGGAGGTCGCGGTGCACCACGCGACAGTTGTATTCCAAAACTGAGTCACTCAGATCACACGAGTACCCAAGCATGCTTGAAACTCATTCAAATGCAAGTGCTTCTATCTGTTGTCTTGATTGTTTCCCACTCATTCCTTTTGGTTTGGGGAACATGTCAAAATCCCATGCCCAGAGAACTTCAGGTAGAGCTCGCGGAAATGCTCAGTGGACAACCCAGGCAGTGTAAGGATCAGTATTTCCACACTACTCAGAGAATTTTTATTTTCAGGGATGGATTTTTATCCCAATTCAAGTTGAAGAAAAGTGGTTTCGTGAAAATCGCAGAAAATTTATTTTCAGAAACTCCGGGGTGCCTGGAGGTCGCGGTGCACCACGCGACAGTTGTATTCGAAAACTGAGTCACTCAGATCACACGAGTACCCAAGCATGCTTGAAACTCATTCAAATGCAAGTGCTTCTATCTGTTGTCTTGATTGTTTCCCACTCATTCCTTTTGTTTTGGGGAACATGTCAAAATCCCATGCCCAGAGAACTTCAGGTAGAGTTCGGGGAAATGCTCAGTGGACAACCCAGGCAGGGTAAGGATCAGCATTTACACACTACTCAGAGAATTTTTATTTTCAGGGATGGATTTTTAGCCCAATTCAAGTTGAAGAAAAGTGGTTTCGTGAAAATCGCAGAAAATTTTTTTTTAGAAACTCCGGGGTGCCTGGAGGTCGCGGTGCACCACGCGACAGTTGTATTCGAAAACTGAGTCACTCAGATCACACGAGTACCCAAGCATGCTTGAAACTCATTCAAATGCAAGTGCTTCTATCTGTTGTCTTGATTGTTTCCCAATCATTCCTTTTGGTTTGGGGAACATGTCAAAATCCCATGCCCAGAGAACTTCAGGTAGAGCTCGCGGAAATGCTCAGTGGACAACCCAGGCAGTGTAAGGATCAGTATTTCCACACTACTCAGAGAATTTTTATTTTCAGGGATGGATTTTTTGCCAAATTCAAGTTGAAGAAAAGTGGTTTCGTGAAAATCGCAGAAAATTTTTTTTCAGAAACTCCGGGGTGCCTTGAGGTCGCGATGCACCACGCGACAGTTTTATTCCAAAACTGAGTCACTCAGATCACACTAGTACCCAAGCATGCTTGAAACTCATTCAAATGCAAGTGCCTCTATCTGTTGTCTTGATTGTTTCCCACTCATTCTTTTTGGTTTGGGGAACATGTCAAAATCCCATGCCGAGAGAACTTCAGGTAGAGCTCGCGTAAATGCTCATTGGATACCCCAGGCAGGGTAAGGATCAGTATTTCCACACTACTCAGAAAATTTTTATTTTCAGGGATGGATTTTTAGCCCAATTCAAGTTGATGAAAAGTGGTTTCGTGAAAATCGCAGAAATTTTTTTTTCAGAAACTCCGGGGTGCCTGGAGGTCGCGGTGCACCACGCGACAGTTGTATTCCAAAACTGAGTCACTCAGATCACACGAGTACCCAAGCATGCTTGAAACTCATTCAAATGCAAGTGCTTCTATCTGTTGTCTTGATTGTTTCCCACTCATTCCTTTTGGTTTGGGGAACATGTCAAAATCCCATGCCAAGAGAACTTCAGGTAGAGCTCGCGGAAATGCTCAGTGGACAACCCAGGCAGTGTAAGGATCAGTATTTCCACACTACTCAGAGAATTTTTATTTTCAGGGATGGATTTTTATCCCAATTCAAGTTGAAGAAAAGTGGTTTCGTGAAAATCGCAGAAAATTTTTTTTCAGAAACTCCGGGGTGCCTGCAGGTCGCGGTGCACCACGCGACAGTTGTATTCGAAAACTGAGTCACTCAGATCACACGAGTACCCAAGCATGCTTGAAACTCATTCAAATGCAAGTGCCTCTATCTCTTTTCTTGATTGTTTCCCACTCATTCCTTTTGGTTTGGGTAACATGTCAAAATCCCATGCCCAGAGAACTTCAAGTAGAGTTCGCAGAAATGCTCAGTGGACACCCCAGGCAGGGTAAGGATCAGCATTTACACACTACTCAGAGAATATTTATTTTCAGGGATGGCTTTTTAGCCCAATTCAAGTTGAAGAAAAGTGGTTTCGTGAAAATCGCAGAAATTTTTTTTTCAGAAACTCCGGGGTGCCTGGAGGTCGCGGTGCACCACGCGACAGTTGTATTCGAAAACTGAGTCACTCAGATCACACGAGTACCCAAGCATGCTTGAAACTCATTCAAATGCAAGTGCCTCTATCTCTTTTCTTGATTTTTTCCCACTCATTCCTTTTGGTTTGGGGAACATGTCAAAATCCCATGCCCAGAGAACTTCAGGTAGAGCTCGCGGAAATGCTCAGTGGACAACCCAGGCAGTGTAAGGATCAGTATTTCCACACTACTCAGAGAATTTTTATTTTCAGGGATGGATTTTTTACCCAATTCAAGTTGAAGAAAAGTGGTTTCGTGAAAATCGCAGAAATTTTTTTTTCAAAAACTTCGGGGTGCCTGGAAGTCGCGGTGCACCACGCGACAGTTTTCTTCCAAAACTGAGTCACTCAGATCACACGAGTACCCAAGCATGCTTGAAACTCATTCAAATGCAAGTGCTTCTATCTGTTGTCTTGATTGTTTCCCACTCATTCCTTTTGGTTTGGGGAACATGTCAAAATCCCATGCCGAGAGAACTTCAGGTAGAGCTCGCGGAAATGCTCATTGGATACCCCAGGCAGGGTAAGGATCAGTATTTCCACACTACTCAGAAAATTTTTATTTTCAGGGATGGATTTTTAGCCCAATTCAAGTTGATGAAAAGTGGTTTCTTAAAAATGCAGAAAATTTTTTTTCAGAAACTCAGGGGTGCCTTGAGGACGCGGTGCACCACGCGACAGTTGTATTCGAAAACTGAGTCACTCAGATCACACGAGTACCCAAGCATGCTTGAAACTCATTCAAATTCAAGTGCTTCTATCTGTTGTCTTGATTGTTTCCCACTCATTCCTTTTGGTTTGGGGAACATGTCAAAATCCCATGCCCAGAGAACTTCAGTTAGAGTTCGGGGAAATGCTCAGTGGACAACCCAGGCAGGGTAAGGATCAGCATTTACACACTACTCAGAGAATTTTTATTTTCAGCGATGGATTATTAGCCCAATTCAAGTTGAAGAAAAGTGGTTTCGTGAAAATCGCAGAAATTTTTTTTTCAGAAACTCCGGGGTGCCTGGAGGTCGCGGTGCACCACGCGACAGTTGTATTCCAAAACTGAGTCACTCAGATCACACGAGTACCCAAGCATGCTTGAAACTCATTCAAATGCAAGTGCTTCTATCTGTTGTCTTGATTGTTTCCCACTCATTCCTTTTGGTTTGGGGAACATGTCAAAATCCCATGCCCAGAGAACTTCAGGTAGAGCTCGCGGAAATGCTCATTGGATACCCCAGGCAGGGTAAGGATAAGTATTTCCACACTACTCAAAAAATTTTTATTTTCAGGGATGGATTTTTAGCCCAATTCAAGTTGATGAAAAGTGGTTTCGTGAAAAATGGAAGAAAATTTTTTTTCAGATACTCCGGGGTGCCTTGAGGTCGCGATGCACCACGCGACAGTTGTATTCCAAAACTGAGTCACTCAGATCACACGAGTACCCAAGCATGCTTGAAACTCATTCAAATGCAAGTGCTTCTATCTGTTGTCTTGATCGTTTCCCACTCATTCCTTTTGGTTTGGGGAACATGTCAAAATCCCATGCCCAGAAACTTCAGTTAGAGCTCGCGGAAATGCTCAGTGGAGAACCTAGGCAGGGTAAGGATCAGTATTTCCACACTACTCAGAGAATTTTTATTTTCAGGGATGGATTTTTAGCCCAATTCAAGTTGATGAAAAGTGGTTTCGTGAAAATCGCAGAAAATTTTTTTTCAGAAACTCCGGGGTGCCTGGAAGTCGCGGTGCACCACGCGACAGTTGTATTCCAAAACTGAGTCACTCAGATCACACGAGTACCCAAGCATGCTTGAAACTCATTCAAATGCAAGTGCTTCTATCTGTTGTCTTGATTGTTTCCCACTCATTCCTTTTGGTTTGGGGAACATGTCAAAATCCCATGCCCAGAGAACTTCAGTTAGAGTTCGGGGAAATGCTCAGTGGACAACCCAGGCAGGGTAAGGATCAGCATTTACACACTACTCAGAGAATTTTTATTTTCAGGGATGGATTTTTAGCCCAATTCAAGTTGAAGAAAAGTGGTTTCGTGAAAATCGCAGAAAATTTTTTTTCAGAATCTCCGGGGTGCCTGGAGGTCGCGGTGCACCACGCGACAGTTGTATTCGAAAACTGAGTCACTCAGATCACACGAGTACCCAAGCATGCTTGAAACTCATTCAAATTCAAGTGCTTCTATCTGTTGTCTTGATTGTTTCCCACTCATTCCTTTTGGTTTGGGTAACATGTCAAAATCCCATGCCCAGAGAACTTCAAGTAGAGTTCACGGAAATGCTCAGTGGACACCCCAGGTAGGGTAAGGATCAGCATTTCCACACTACTCAGAGAATATTTATTTTCAGGTATGGATTTTTAGCCCAATTCAAATTGATGAAAAGTGGTTTCGTGAAAATTGCAGAAAATTGTTTTTCAGAAACTTCGGGGTGCCTTGAGGTCGCGGTGCACCACGCGACAATTGTATTCCAAAACTGAGTCACTCAGATCACACGAGTACCCAAGCATGCTTGAAACTCATTCAAATGCAAGTGCTTCTATCTGTTGTCTTGATTGTTTCCCACTCATTCCTTTTGGTTTGGGGAACATGTCAAAATCCCATGCCCAGAGAACTTCAGGTAGAGTTCGGGGAAATGCTCAGTGGACAACCCAGGCAGGGTAAGGATCAGCATTTCCACACTACTCAGAGAATTTTTATTTTCAGGGATGGATTTTTAGCCCAATTCAAGTTGAAGAAAAGTGGTTTCGTGAAAATCGCAGAAAATTTTTTTTCAGAAACTCCGGGGTGCCTTGAGGTAGCGATGCACCACGCGACAGTTGTATTCCAAAACTGAGTCACTCAGATCACACGAGTACCCAAGCATGCTTGAAACTCATTCAAATCCATGTGCCTCTATCTCTTTTCTTGATTGTTTCCCACTCATTCCTTTTGGTTTGGGGAACATGTCAAAATCCCATGCCCAGAGAATTTCAGTTAGAGTTCGGGGAAATGCTCAGTGGACAACCCAGGCAAGGTAAGGATCAGTATTTACACACTACTCAGAGAATTTTTGTTTTCAGGGATGGATTTTTAGCCCAATTCAAGTTGAAGAAAAGTGGTTTCGTGAAAATCGCAGAAAATTTTTTTTCAGAAACTCCGGGGTGCCTGGAGGTCAAGGTGCACCACGCGACAGTTGCATTCCAAAACTGAGTCACTCAGATCACACGAGTACCCAAGCATGCTTGAAACTCATTCAAATGCAAGTGCTTCTATCTGTTGTCTTGATTGTTTCCCACTCATTCCTTTTGGTTTGGGGAACATGTCAAAATCCCCTGCCCAGAGAACTTCAGGTAGAGCTCGCGGAAATGCTCTTTGGATACCCCAGGCAGGGTAAGGATCAGTATTTCCACACTACTCAGAGAATTTTTATTTTCAGTGACGGATTTTTAGACCAATTCAAGTTGAAGAAAAGTGGTTTCGTGAAAATCGCAGAAAATATTTTTTCCGAAACTCCGGGGTGCCTGGAGGTCGCGGTGCACCACGCGACAGTTGTATTCCAAAACTGAGTCACTCAGATCACACGAGTACCCAAGCATGCTTGAAACTCATTCAAATGCAAGAGCTTCTATCTGTTGTCTTGATTGTTTCCCACTCATTCCTTTTTTTTTGGGGAACATGTCAAAATCCCATGCCCAGAGAACTTCAGGTAGAGCTCGCGGAAATGCTCATTGGATACCCCAGGCAGGGTAAGGATAAGTATTTCCACACTACTCAAAAAATTTTTATTTTCAGGGATTGATTTTTAGCCCAATTCAAGTTGATGAAAAGTGGTTTCGTGAAAATTGCAGAAAATTTTTTTTCAGAAACTCCGGGGTGCCTTGAGGTCGCGATGCACCACGCGACAGTTGTATTCCAAAACTGAGTCACTCAGATCACACGAGTACCCAAGCATGCTTGAAACTCATTCAAATGCAAGTGCTTCTATCTGTTGTCTTGATCGTTTCCCACTCATTCCTTTTGGTTTGGGGAACATGTCAAAATCCCATGCCCAGAAACTTCAGTTAGAGCTCGCGGAAATGCTCAGTGGAGAACCTAGGCAGGGTAAGGATCAGTATTTCCACACTACTCAGAGAATTTTTATTTTCAGGGATGGATTTTTAGCCCAATTCAAGTTGATGAAAAGTGGTTTCGTGAAAATCGCAGAAATTTTTTTTTCAGAAACTCCGGGGTGCCTGGAAGTCGCGGTGCACCACGCGACAGTTGTATTCCAAAACTGAGTCACTCAGATCACACGAGTACCCAAGCATGCTTGAAACTCATTCAAATGCAAGTGCTTCTATCTGTTGTCTTGATTGTTTCCCACTCATTCCTTTTGGTTTGGGGAACATGTCAAAATCCCATGCCCAGAGAACTTCAGTTAGAGTTCGGGGAAATGCTCAGTGGACAACCCAGGCAGGGTAAGGATCAGCATTTACACACTACTCAGAGAATTTTTATTTTCAGGGATGGATTTTTAGCCCAATTCAAGTTGAAGAAAAGTGGTTTCGTGAAAATCGCAGAAAATTTTTTTTCAGAATCTCCGGGGTGCCTGGAGTCGCGGTGCACCACGCGACAGTTGTATTCGAAAACTGAGTCACTCAGATCACACGAGTACCCAAGCATGCTTGAAACTCATTCAAATTCAAGTGCTTCTATCTGTTGTCTTGATTGTTTCCCACTCATTCCTTTTGGTTTGGGTAACATGTCAAAATCCCATGCCCAGAGAACTTCAAGTAGAGTTCACGGAAATGCTCAGTGGACACCCCAGGTAGGGTAAGGATCAGCATTTCCACACTACTCAGAGAATATTTATTTTCAGGTATGGATTTTTAGCCCAATTCAAATTGATGAAAAGTGGTTTCGTGAAAATTGCAGAAATTTTTTTTTCAGAATCTTCGGGGTGCCTTGAGGTCGCGGTGCACCACGCGACAATTGTATTCCAAAACTGAGTCACTCAGATCACACGAGTACCCAAGCATGCTTGAAACTCATTCAAATGCAAGTGCTTCTATCTGTTGTCTTGATTGTTTCCCACTCATTCCTTTTGGTTTGGGGAACATGTCAAAATCCCATGCCCAGAGAACTTCAGGTAGAGTTCGGGGAAATGCTCAGTGGACAACCCAGGCAGGGTAAGGATCAGCATTTCCACACTACTCAGAGAATTTTTATTTTCAGGGATGGATTTTTAGCCCAATTCAAGTTGAAGAAAAGTGGTTTCGTGAAAATCGCAGAAAATTTTTTTTCAGAAACTCCGGGGTGCCTTGAGGTAGCGATGCACCACGCGACAGTTGTATTCCAAAACTGAGTCACTCAGATCACACGAGTACCCAAGCATGCTTGAAACTCATTCAAATCCATGTGCCTCTATCTCTTTTCTTGATTGTTTCCCACTCATTCCTTTTGGTTTGGGGAACATGTCAAAATCCCATGCCCAGAGAATTTCAGTTAGAGTTCGGGGAAATGCTCAGTGGACAACCCAGGCAAGGTAAGGATCAGTATTTACACACTACTCAGAGAATTTTTGTTTTCAGGGATGGATTTTTAGCCCAATTCAAGTTGAAGAAAAGTGGTTTCGTGAAAATCGCAGAAAATTTTTTTTCAGAAACTCCGGGGTGCCTGGAGGTCAAGGTGCACCACGCGACAGTTGCATTCCAAAACTGAGTCACTCAGATCACACGAGTACCCAAGCATGCTTGAAACTCATTCAAATGCAAGTGCTTCTATCTGTTGTCTTGATTGTTTCCCACTCATTCCTTTTGGTTTGGGGAACATGTCAAAATCCCCTGCCCAGAGAACTTCAGGTAGAGCTCGCGGAAATGCTCTTTGGATACCCCAGGCAGGGTAAGGATCAGTATTTCCACACTACTCAGAGAATTTTTATTTTCAGTGACGGATTTTTAGACCAATTCAAGTTGAAGAAAAGTGGTTTCGTGAAAATCGCAGAAAATATTTTTTCCGAAACTCCGGGGTGCCTGGAGGTCGCGGTGCACCACGCGACAGTTGTATTCCAAAACTGAGTCACTCAGATCACACGAGTACCCAAGCATGCTTGAAACTCATTCAAATGCAAGTGCTTCTATCTGTTGTCTTGATTGTTTCCCACTCATTCCTTTTTTTTTGGGGAACATGTCAAAATCCCATGCCCAGAGAACTTCAGGTAGAGCTCGCGGAAATGCTCATTGGATACCCCAGGCAGGGTAAGGATAAGTATTTCCACACTACTCAAAAAATTTTTATTTTCAGGGATGGATTTTTAGCCCAATTCAAGTTGATGAAAAGTGGTTTCGTGAAAATCGCAGAAAATTTTTTTTCAGAAACTCCGGGGTGCCTGGAAGTCGCGGTGCACCACGCGACAGTTGTATTCCAAAACTGAGTCATTCAGATCAAACGAGTACCCAAGCATGCTTGAAACTCATTAAAATGCAAGTGCTTCTATCTGTTGTCTTGATTGTTTCCGACTCATTCCTTTTGGTTTGGGGAACATGTCAAAATCCCATGCCCAGAGAATTTCAGTTAGAGTTCGGGGAAATGCTCAGTGGACAACCCAGGCAAGGTAAGGATCAGCATTTACACACTACTCAGAGAATTTTTATTTTCAGGGATGGATTTTTAGCCCAATTCACGTTGAAGAAAAGTGGTTTCGTGAAAATTGCAGAAAATTTTTTTTCAGATACTCCGGGGTGCCTGGAGGTCGCGGAGCACTACGCGACAGTTGTATTCCAAAACTGAGTCACTCAGATCACACGAGTACCCAAGCATGCTTGAAACTCATTCAAATGCAAGTGCTTCTATCTGTTGTCTTGATTGTTTCCCACTCATTCCTTTTGGTTTGGGTAACATGTCAAAATCCCATGCCCAGAGAACTTCAAGTAGAGTTCGCGGAAATGCTCAGTGGACACCCCAGGTAGGGTAAGGATTAGCATTTCCACACTACTCAGAGAATATTTATTTTCAGGGATGGATTTTTAGCCCAATTCAAGTTGATGAAAAGTGGTTTCGTGAAAATTGCAGAAAATTTTTTTTCAGAAACTCCGGGGTGCCTTGAGGTCGCGATGCACCACGCGACAGTTGTATTCCAAAACTGAGTCACTCAGATCACACGAGTACCCAAGCATGCTTGAAACTCATTGAAATGCAAGTGCTTCTATCTGTTGTCTTGATTGTTTCCCACTCATTCCTTTTGGTTTGGGTAACATGTCAAAATCCCATGCCCAGAGAACTTCAAGTAGAGTTCGCGGAAATGCTCAGTGGACACCCCAGGCAGGGTAAGGATCAGCATTTACACACTACTCAGAGAATTTTTATTTTCAGGGATGGATTTTTAGCCCAATTCAAGTTGAAGAAAAGTGGTTTCGTGAAAATCGCAGAAAATTTTTTTTCAGAAACTCCGGGGTGCCTGGAGGTCACGGTGCACCACGCGACAGTTGTATTCGAAAACTGAGTCACTCAGATCACACGAGTTCCCAAGCATGCTTGAAACTCATTCAAATTCAAGTGCTTCTATCTGTTGTCTTGATTGTTTCCCACTCATTCCTTTTGGTTTGGGTAACATGTCAAAATCCCATGCCCAGAGAACTTCAAGTAGAGTTCGCTTAAATGCTCAGTGGACACCCCAGGCAGGGTAAGGATCAGCATTTACACACTACTCAGAGAATTTTTATTTTCAGGGATGGCTTTTTAGCCCAATTCAAGTTGAAGAAAAGTGGTTTCGTGAAAATCGCAGAAAATTTTTTTTCAGAAACTCCGGGGTGCCTGGAGGTCAAGGTGCACCACGCGACAGTTGTATTCGAAAACTGAGTCACTCAGATCACACGAGTACCCAAGCATGCTTGAAACTCATTCAAATGCAAGTGCTTCTATCTGTTGTCTTGATTGTTTCCCACTCATTCCTTTTGATTTGGGGAACATGTCAAAATCCCATGCCCAGAAAACTTCAGATAGAGCTCGCGGAAATGCTCAGTGGACAACCGAGGCAGGGTAAGGATCAGTATTTCCACACTACTCAGAGAATTTTTATTTTCAGTGATGGATTTTTAGCCCAATTCAAGTTGAAGAAAAGTGGTTTCGTGAAAATCGCAGAAAATTTTTTTTCAGAAACTCCGGGGTGCCTGGAGGTCGCGGTGCACCACGCGACAGTTGTATTCCAAAACTGAGTCACTCAGATCACACGAGTACCCAAGCATGCTTGAAACTCATTCAAATGCAAGTGCTTCTATCTGTTGTCTTGGTTGTTTCCCACTCATTCCTTTTGGTTTGGGGAACATGTCAAAATCCCATGCCCAGAGAACTTCAGTTAGAGTTCGGGGAAATGCTCAGTGGACAACCCAGGCAAGGTAAGGATCAGCATTTACACACTACTCAGAGAATTTTTATTTTCAGGGATGGATTATTAGCCCAATTCAAGTTGAAGAAAAGTGGTTTCGTGAAAATCGCAGAAATTTTTTTTTCAGAAACTCCGGGGTGCCTGGATGTCGCGGTGCACCACGCGACAGTTGTATTCCAAATCTGAGTCACTCAGATCACACGAGTACCCAAGCATGCTTGAAACTCATTCAAATGCAAGTGCTTCTATCTGTTGTCTTGATTGTTTCCCACTCATTCCTTTTGGTTTGGGGAACATGTCAAAATCCCATGCCCAGAGAACTTCAGGTAGAGTTCGCGGAAATGCTCAGTGGACACCCCAGGTAGGGTAAGGTCAGCATTTCCACACTACTCAGAGAATATTTATTTTCAGGTATGGATTTTTAGCCCAATTCAAGTTGATGAAAAGTGGTTTCGTGAAAATGGCAGAAATTTTTTTTTCAGAAACTCCGGGGTGCCTTGAGGTCGCGGTACACCACGCGACAATTGTATTCCAAAACTGAGTCACTCAGATCACACGAGTACCCAAGCATGCTTGAAACTCATTCAAATGCAAGTGCTTCTATCTGTTGTCTTGATTGTTTCCCACTCATTCCTTTTCGTTTGGGGAACATGTCAAAATCCAATGCCCAGAGAACTTCAGGTAGAGTTCGGGGAAATGCTCAGTGGACAACCCAGGCAGGGTAAGGATCAGCATTTCCACACTACTCAGAGAATTTTTATTTTCAGGTATGGATTTTTAGCCCAATTCAAGTTGAAGAAAAGTGGTTTCGTGAAAATCGCAGAAAATTTTTTTTCAGAAACTCCGGGGTGCCTTGAGGTAGCGATGCACCACGCGACAGTTGTATTCCAAAACTGAATCACTCAGATCACACGAGTACCCAAGCATGCTTGAAACTCATTCAAATCCATGTGCCTCTATCTCTTTTCTTGATTGTTTCCCACTCATTCCTTTTGGTTTGGGGAACATGTCAAAATCCCATGCCCAGAGAATTTCAGTTAGAGTTCGGGGAAATGCTCAGTGGACAACCCAGGCAAGGTAAGGATCAGCATTTACACACTACTCAGAGAATTTTTATTTTCAGGGATGGATTTTTAGCCCAATTCACGTTGAAGAAAAGTGGTTTCGTGAAAATCGCAGAAAATTTTTTTTCAGAAACTCTGGGGTGCCTGGAGGTCACGGAGCACTACGCGACAGTTTTATTCCAAAACTGAGTCACTCAGATCACACGAGTACCCAAGCATGCTTGAAACTCATTCAAATGCAAGTCCTTCTATCTGTTGTCTTGATTGTTTCCCACTCATTCCTTTTGATTTGGGGAACATGTCAAAATCCCATGCCCAGTGAACTTCAGATAGAGCTCGCGGAAATGCTCAGTGGACACCCCAGGTAGGGTAAGGATTAGCATTTCCACACTACTCAGAGAATATTTATTTTCAGGGATGGATTTTTAGCCCAATTCAAGTTGAAGAAAAGTGGTTTCGTGAAAATCGCAGAAAAATTTTTTTCAGAAACTCCGGGGTGCCTGGAGGTCAAGGTGCACCACGCGACAGTTGTATTCCAAAACTGAGTCACTCAGATCACACGAGTACCCAAGCATGTTTGAAACTCATTCAAATGCAAGTGCTTCTATCTGTTGTCTTGATTGTTTCCCACTCATTCCTTTTGGTTTGGGGAACATGTCAAAATCCCCTGCCCAGAGAACTTCAGGTAGAGCTCGCGGAAATGCTCATTGGATACCCCAGGCAGGGTAAGGATCAGTATTTCCACACTACTCAGAGATTTTTTATTTTCAGTGATTGATTTTTAGACCAATTCAAGTTGATGAAAAGTGGTTTCGTGAAAATCGCAGAAAATTTTTTTTCAGAAACACCGGGGTGCCTGGAGGTCGCGGTGCACCACGCGACAGTTGTATTTGAAAACTGAGTCACTCAGATCACACGAGTACCCAAGCATGCTTGAAACTCATTCAAATGCAAGTGCTTCTATCTGTTGTCTTGGTTGTTTACCACTCATTCCTTTTGGTTTGGGGAACATGTCAAAATCCCATGCCCAGAGAACTTCAGTTAGAGTTCGGGGAAATGCTCAGTGGACAACCCAGGCAGGGTAAGGATCAGCATTTACACACTACTCAGAGAATTTTTATTTTCAGGGATAGATTTTTAGCCCAATTCAAGTTGAAGAAAAGTGGTTTCGTGAAAATCGCAGAAAATATTTTTTCCGAAACTCCGGGGTGCCTGGAGGTCGCGGTGCACCACGCGACAGTTGTATTCCAAAACTGAGTCACTCAGATCACACGAGTACCGAAGCATGCTTGAAACTCATTCAAATGCAAGTGCTTCTATCTGTTGTCTTGATTGTTTCCCACTCATTCCTTTTTTTTTGGGGAACATGTCAAAATCCCATGCCCAGAGAACTTCAGGTAGAGCTCGCGGAAATGCTCATTGGATACCCCAGCCAGGGTAAGGATAAGTATTTCCACACTACTCAAAAAAAATTTATTTTCAGGGATGGATTTTTAGCCCAATTCAAGTTGATGAAAAGTGGTTTCGTGAAAATTGCAGAAAATTTTTTTTCAGAAACTCCGGGGTGCCTTGAGGTCGCGATGCACCACGCGACAGTTGTATTCCAAAACTGAGTCACTCAGATCACACGAGTACCCAAGCATGCCTGAAACTCATTCAAATGCAAGTGCTTCTATCTGTTGTCTTGATCGTTTCCCACTCATTCCTTTTGGTTTGGGGAACATGTCAAAATCCCATGCCCAGAAACTTCAGTTAGAGCTCGCGGAAATGCTCAGTGGACAACCTAGGCAGGGTAAGGATCAGTATTTCCACACTACTCAGAGAATTTTTATTTTCAGGGATGGATTTTTAGCCCAATTCAAGTTGATGAAAAGTGGTTTCGTGAAAATCGCAGAAAATTTTTTTTCAGAAACTCCGGGGTGCCTGGAAGTCGCGGTGCACCACGCGACAGTTGTATTCCAAAACTGAGTCACTCAGATCACACGAGTACCCAAGCATGCTTGAAACTCATTAAAATGCAAGTGCTTCTATATGTGGTCTTGATTGTTTCCGACTCATTCCTTTTGGTTTGGGTAACATGTCAAAATCCCATGCCCAGAGAACTTCAAGTAGAGTTCGCGGAAATGCTCAGTAGACAACCCAGGTAGGGTAAGGATCAGCATTTCCACACTACTCAGAGAATATTTATTTTCAGGGATGGATTTTTAGCCCAATTCAAGTTGAAGAAAAGTGGTTTCGTGAAAATCGCAGAAAATATTTTTTCCGAAACTCCGGGGTGCCTGGAGGTCGCAGTGCACCACGCGACAGTTGTATTCCAAAACTGAGTCACTCAGATCACACGAGTACCCAAGCATGCTTGAAACTCATTCAAATGCAAGTGCTTCTATCTGTTGTCTTGATTGTTTCCCACTCATTCCTTTTGGTTTGGGGAACATGTCAAAATCCCATGCCCAGAGAACTTCAGGTAGAGCTCGCGGAAATGCTCAGTGGACAACCCAGGCAGTGTAAGGATCAGTATTTCCACACTACTCAGAGAATTTTTATTTTCAGGGATGGATTTTTATCCCAATTCAAGTTGAAGAAAAGTGGTTTCGTGCAAATCGCAGAAAATTTTTTTTTAGAAACTCCGGGGTGCCTGGAGGTCGCGGTGCACCACGCGACAGTTGTATTCGAAAACTGAGTCACTCAGATCACACGAGTACCCAAGCATGCTTGAAACTCATTCAATGCAAGTGCCTCTATCTCTTTTCTTGATTGTTTCCCACTCATTCCTTTTGGTTTGGGGAACATGTCAAAATCCCATGCCCAGAGAACTTCAGGTAGAGTTCGGGGAAATGCTCAGTGGACAACCCAGGCAGGGTAAGGATCAGCATTTACACACTACTCAGAGAATTTTTATTTTCAGGGATGGATTTTTAGCCCAATTCAAGTTGAAGAAAAGTGGTTTCGTGAAAATCGCAGAAAATTTTTTTTCAGAAACTCCGGGGTGCCTGGAGGTCGCGGTGCACCACGCGACAGTTGTATTCGAAAACTGAGTCACTCAGATCACACGAGTACCCAAGCATGCTTGAAACTCATTCAAATGCAAGTGCTTCTATCTGTTGTCTTGATTGTTTCCCACTCATTCCTTTTGGTTTGGGGAACATGTCAAAATCCCATGCCCAGAGAACTTCAGGTAGAGCTCGCGGAAATGCTCAGTGGACAACCCAGGCAGTGTAAGGATCAGTATTTCCACACTACTCAGAGAATTTTTATTTTCAGGGATGGATTTTTTACCCAATTCAAGTTGAAGAAAAGTGGTTTCGTGAAAATCGCAGAAATTTTTTTTTCAGAAACTCCGGGGTGCCTGGAAGTCGCGGTGCACCACGCGACAGTTTTCTTCCAAAACTGAGTCACTCAGATCACACGAGTACCCAAGCATGCTTGAAACTCATTCAAATGCAAGTGCTTCTATCTGTTGTCTTGATTGTTTCCCACTCATTCCTTTTGGTTTGGGGAACATGTCAAAATCCCATGCCCAGAGAACTTCAGGTAGAGTTCGCGGAAATGCTCAGTGGACACCCCAGGTAGGATAAGGATCAGCATTTCCACACTACTCAGAGAATTTTTATTTTCAGTGATGGATTTTTAGCCCAATTCAAGTTGAAGAAAAGTGGTTTCGTGAAAATCGCAGAAAATTTTTTTTCAGAAACTCCGGGGTGCCTGGAGGTCGCGGTGCACCACGCGACAGTTGTATTCGAAAACTGAGTCACTCAGATCACACGAGTACCCAAGCATGCTTGAAACTCATTCAAATGCAACTGCTTCTATCTGTTGTCTTGATTGTTTCCCACTCATTCCTTTTGATTTGGGGAACATGTCAAAATCCCATGCCCAGTGAACTTCAGATAGAGCTCGCGGAAATGCTCAGTGGACAACCGAGGCAGGGTAAGGATCAGTATTTCCACACTACTCAGAGAATTTTTATTTTCAGTGATGGATTTTTAGCCCAATTCAAGTTGAAGAAAAGTGGTTTCGTGAAAATCGCAGAAAATTTTTTTTCAGAAACTCCGGGGTGCCTGGAGGTCGCGGTGCACCACGCGACAGTTGTATTCGAAAACTGAGTCACTCAGATCACACGAGTACCCAAGCATGCTTGAAACTCATTAAAATGCAAGTGCTTCTAACTGTTCTCTTGATTGTTTCCCACTCATTCCTTTTGGTTTGGGTAACATGTCAAAATCCCATGCCCAGAGAACTTCAAGTAGAGTTACCGGAAATGCTCAGTGGACACCCCAGGTAGGGTAAGGATTAGCATTTCCACACTACTCAGAGAATATTTATTTTCAGGGATGGATTTTTAGCCCAATTCAAGTTGATGAAAAGTGGTTTCGTGAAAATTGCAGAAAATTTTTTTTCAGAAACTCCGGGGTGCCTTGAGGTCGCGATGCACCACGCGACAGTTGTATTCCAAAACTGAGTCACTGAGATCACACGAGTACCCAAGCATGCTTGAAACTCATTCAAATGCAAGTGCTTCTATCTGTTGTCTTGATTGTTTCCCACTCATTCCTTTTGGTTTGGGTAACATGTCAAAATCCCATGCCCAGAGAACTTCAAGCAGAGTTCGCGGAAATGCTCAGTGGACACCCCAGGTAGGGTAAGGATCAGCATTTACACACTACTCAGAGAATTTTTATTTTCAGGGATGGCTTTTTAGCCCAATTCAAGTTGAAGAAAAGTGGTTTCGTGAAAATCGCAGAAAATTTTTTTTCAGAAACTCCGGGGTGCCTGGAGGTCAAGGTGCACCACGCGACAGTTGTATTCGAAAACTGAGTCACTCAGATCACACGAGTACCCAAGCATGCTTGAAACTCATTCAAATGCAAGTGCTTCTATCTGTTGTCTTGATTGTTTCCCACTCATTCCTTTTGATTTGGGGAACATGTCAAAATCCCATGCCCAGAGAACTTCAGATAGAGCTCGCGGAAATGCTCAGTGGACAACCGAGGCAGGGTAAGGATCAGTATTTCCACACTACTCAGAGAATTTTTATTTTCAGTGATGGATTTTTAGCCCAATTCAAGTTGAAGAAAAGTGGTTTCGTGAAAATCGCAGAAATTTTTTTTTCAGAAACTCCGGGGTGCCTGGATGTCGCGGTGCACCACGCGACAGTTGTATTCCAAAACTGAGTCACTCAGATCACACGAGTACCCAAGCATGCTTGAAACTCATTCAAATGCAAGTGCTTCTATCTGTTGTCTTGATTGTTTCCCACTCATTCCTTTTGGTTTGGGGAACATGTCAAAATCCCATGCCCAGAGAACTTCAGGTAGAGCTCGCGGAAATGCTCATTGGATACCCCAGGCAGGGTAAGGATAAGTATTTCCACACTACTCAAAAAATTTTTATTTTCAGGGATGGATTTTTAGCCCAATTCAAGTTGATGAAAAGTGGTTTCGTGAAAATTGCAGAAAATTTTTTTTCAGATACTCCGGGGTGCCTTGAGGTCGCGATGCACCACGCGACAGTTGTATTCCAAAACTGAGTCACTCAGATCACACGAGTACCCAAGCATGCTTGAAACTCATTCAAATGCAAGTGCTTCTATCTGTTGTCTTGATCGTTTCCCACTCATTCCTTTTGGTTTGGGGAACATGTCAAAATCCCATGCCCAGAAACTTCAGTTAGAGCTCGCGGAAATGCTCAGTGGAGAACCTAGGCAGGGTAAGGATCAGTATTTCCACACTACTCAGAGAATTTTTATTTTCAGGGATGGATTTTTAGCCCAATTCAAGTTGATGAAAAGTGGTTTCGTGAAAATCGCAGAAAATTTTTTTTCAGAAACTCCGGGGTGCCTGGAAGTCGCGGTGCACCACGCGACAGTTGTATTCCAAAACTGAGTCACTCAGATCACACGAGTACCCAAGCATGCTTGAAACTCATTCAAATCCATGTGCCTCTATCTCTTTTCTTGATTGTTTCCCACTCATTCCTTTTGATTTGGGGAACATGTCAAAATCCCATGCCCAGTGAACTTCAGATAGAGCTCGCGGAAATGCTCAGTGGACACCCCAGGTAGGGTAAGGATTAGCATTTCCACACTACTCAGAGAATATTTATTTTCAGGGATGGATTTTTAGCCCAATTCAAGTTGAAGAAAAGTGGTTTCGTGAAAATCGCAGAAAATTTTTTTTCAGAAACTCCGGGGTGCCTGGAGGTCAAGGTGCACCACGCGACAGTTGTATTCCAAAACTGAGTCACTCAGATCACACGAGTACCCAAGCATGCTTGAAACTCATTCAAATGCAAGTGCTTCTATCTGTTGTCTTGATTGTTTCCCACTCATTCCTTTTGGTTTGGGGAACATGTCAAAATCCCCTGCCCAGAGAACTTCAGGTAGAGCTCGCGGAAATGCTCATTGGATACCCCAGGCAGGGTAAGGATCAGTATTTCCACACTACTCAGAGAATTTTTATTTTCAGTGATGGATTTTTAGACCAATTCAAGTTGATGAAAAGTGGTTTCGTGAAAATCGCAGAAAATTTTTTTTCAGAAACACCGGGGTGCCTGGAGGTCGCGGTGCACCACGCGACAGTTGTATTCCAAAACTGAGTCACTCAGATCACACGAGTACCCAAACATGCTTGAAACTCATTCAAATGCAAGTGCTTCTATCTGTTGTCTTGGTTGTTTACCACTCATTCCTTTTGGTTTGGGGAACATGTCAAAATCCCATGCCCAGAGAACTTCAGTTAGAGTTCGGGGAAATGCTCAGTGGACAACCCAGGCAGGGTAAGGATCAGCATTTACACACTACTCAGAGAATTTTTATTTTCAGGGATAGATTTTTAGCCCAATTCAAGTTGAAGAAAAGTGGTTTCGTGAAAATCGCAGAAAATTTTTTTTCAGAAACTCCGGGGTGCCTGGAGGTCAAGGTGCACCACGCGACAGTTGTATTCCAAAACTGAGTCACTCAGATCACACGAGTACCCAAGCATGCTTGAAACTCATTCAAATGCAAGTGCTTCTATCTGTTGTCTTGATTGTTTCCCACTCATTCCTTTTGGTTTGGGGAACATGTCAAAATCCCATGCCCAGAGAACTTCAGGTAGAGCTCGCGGAAATGCTCATTGGATACCCCAGGCAGGGTAAGGATAAGTATTTCCACACTACTCAAAAAATTTTTATTTTCAGGGATGGATTTTTAGCCCAATTCAAGTTGATGAAAAGTGGTTTCGTGAAAATTGCAGAAAATTTTTTTTCAGATACTCCGGGGTGCCTTGAGGTCGCGATGCACCACGCGACAGTTGTATTCCAAAACTGAGTCACTCAGATCACACGAGTACCCAAGCATGCTTGAAACTCATTCAAATGCAAGTGCTTCTATCTGTTGTCTTGATCGTTTCCCACTCATTCCTTTTGGTTTGGGGAACATGTCAAAATCCCATGCCCAGAAACTTCAGTTAGAGCTCGCGGAAATGCTCAGTGGAGAACCTAGGCAGGGTAAGGATCAGTATTTCCACACTACTCAGAGAATTTTTATTTTCAGGGATGGATTTTTAGCCCAATTCAAGTTGATGAAAAGTGGTTTCGTGAAAATCGCAGAAAATTTTTTTTCAGAAACTCCGGGGTGCCTGGAAGTCGCGGTGCACCACGCGACAGTTGTATTCCAAAACTGAGTCACTCAGATCACACGAGTACCCAAGCATGCTTGAAACTCATTCAAATCCATGTGCCTCTATCTCTTTTCTTGATTGTTTCCCACTCATTCCTTTTGATTTGGGGAACATGTCAAAATCCCATGCCCAGTGAACTTCAGATAGAGCTCGCGGAAATGCTCAGTGGACACCCCAGGTAGGGTAAGGATTAGCATTTCCACACTACTCAGAGAATATTTATTTTCAGGGATGGATTTTTAGCCCAATTCAAGTTGAAGAAAAGTGGTTTCGTGAAAATCGCAGAAAATTTTTTTTCAGAAACTCCGGGGTGCCTGGAGGTCAAGGTGCACCACGCGACAGTTGTATTCCAAAACTGAGTCACTCAGATCACACGAGTACCCAAGCATGCTTGAAACTCATTCAAATGCAAGTGCTTCTATCTGTTGTCTTGATTGTTTCCCACTCATTCCTTTTGGTTTGGGGAACATGTCAAAATCCCCTGCCCAGAGAACTTCAGGTAGAGCTCGCGGAAATGCTCATTGGATACCCCAGGCAGGGTAAGGATCAGTATTTCCACACTACTCAGAGAATTTTTATTTTCAGTGATGGATTTTTAGACCAATTCAAGTTGATGAAAAGTGGTTTCGTGAAAATCGCAGAAAATTTTTTTTCAGAAACACCGGGGTGCCTGGAGGTCGCGGTGCACCACGCGACAGTTGTATTTGAAAACTGAGTCACTCAGATCACACGAGTACCCAAACATGCTTGAAACTCATTCAAATGCAAGTGCTTCTATCTGTTGTCTTGGTTGTTTACCACTCATTCCTTTTGGTTTGGGGAACATGTCAAAATCCCATGCCCAGAGAACTTCAGTTAGAGTTCGGGGAAATGCTCAGTGGACAACCCAGGCAGGGTAAGGATCAGCATTTACACACTACTCAGAGAATTTTTATTTTCAGGGATAGATTTTTAGCCCAATTCAAGTTGAAGAAAAGTGGTTTCGTGAAAATCGCAGAAAATTTTTTTTCAGAAACTCCGGGGTGCCTGGAGGTCAAGGTGCACCACGCGACAGTTGTATTCCAAAACTGAGTCACTCAGATCACACGAGTACCCAAGCATGCTTGAAACTCATTCAAATGCAAGTGCTTCTATCTGTTGTCTTGATTGTTTCCCACTCATTCCTTTTGGTTTGGGGAACATGTCAAAATCCCCTGCCCAGAGAACTTCAGGTAGAGCTCGCGGAAATGCTCATTGGATACCCCAGGCAGGGTAAGGATCAGTATTTCCACACTACTCAGAGAATTTTTATTTTCAGTGATGGATTTTTAGACCAATTCAAGTTGATGAAAAGTGGTTTCGTGAAAATCGCAGAAAATTTTTTTTCAGAAACACCGGGGTGCCTGGAGGTCGCGGTGCACCACGCGACAGTTGTATTCGAAAACTGAGTCACTCAGATCACACGAGTACCCAAGCATGCTTGAAACTCATTCAAATGCAAGTGCTTCTATCTGTTGTCTTGATTGTTTCCCACTCATTCCTTTTGATTTGGGGAACATGTCAAAATCCCATGCCCAGAGAACTTCAGATAGAGCTCGCGGAAATGCTCAGTGGACAACCCAGGCAGTGTAAGGATCAGTATTTCCACACTACTCAGAGAATTTTTATTTTCAGGGATGGATTTTTTACCCAATTCAAGTTGAAGAAAAGTGGTTTCGTGAAAATCGCAGAAATTTTTTTTTCAGAAACTCCGGGGTGCCTGGAAGTCGCGGTGCACCACGCGACAGTTTTCTTCCAAAACTGAGTCACTCAGATCACACGAGTACCCAAGCATGCTTGAAACTCATTCAAATGCAAGTGCTTCTATCTGTTGTCTTGATTGTTTCCCACTCATTCCTTTTGGTTTGGGGAACATGTCAAAATCCCATGCCCAGAGAACTTCAGGTAGAGTTCGCGGAAATGCTCAGTGGACACCCCAGGTAGGATAAGGATCAGCATTTCCACACTACTCAGAGAATATTTATTTTCAGGTATGGATTTTTAGCCCAATTCACGTTGAAGAAAAGTTGTTTCGTGAAAATCGCAGAAAATTTTTTTTCAGAAACTCCGGGGTGCCTGGAGGTCGCGGAGCACTACGCGACAGTTGTATTCCAAAACTGAGTCACTCAGATCACACGAGTACCCAAGCATGCTTGAAACTCATTCAAATGCAAGTGCTTCTATCTGTTGTCTTGATTGTTTCCCACTCATTCCTTTTGATTTGGGGAACATGTCAAAATCCCATGCCCAGTGAACTTCAGATAGAGCTCGCGGAAATGCTCAGTGGACAACCGAGGCAGGGTAAGGATCAGTATTTCCACACTACTCAGAGAATTTTTATTTTCAGTGATGGATTTTTAGCCCAATTCAAGTTGAAGAAAAGTGGTTTCGTGAAAATCGCAGAAAATTTTTTTTCAGAAACTCCGGGGTGCCTGGAGGTCGCGGTGCACCACGCGACAGTTGTATTCGAAAACTGAGTCACTCAGATCACACGAGTACCCAAGCATGCTTGAAACTCATTCAAATGCAAGTGCTTCTATCTGTTGTCTTGATTGTTTCCCACTCATTCCTTTTGATTTGGGGAACATGTCAAAATCCCATGCCCAGTGAACTTCAGATAGAGCTCGCGGAAATGCTCAGTGGACAACCGAGGCAGGGTAAGGATCAGTATTTCCACACTACTCAGAGAATTTTTATTTTCAGTGATGGATTTTTAGCCCAATTCAAGTTGAAGAAAAGTGGTTTCGTGAAAATCGCAGAAAATTTTTTTTCAGAAACTCCGGGGTGCCTGGAGGTCGCGGTGCACCACGCGACAGTTGTATTCGAAAACTGAGTCACTCAGATCACACGAGTACCCAAGCATGCTTGAAACTCATTAAAATGCAAGTGCTTCTAACTGTTCTCTTGATTGTTTCCCACTCATTCCTTTTGGTTTGGGTAACATGTCAAAATCCCATGCCCAGAGAACTTCAAGTAGAGTTAGCGGAAATGCTCAGTGGACACCCCAGGTAGGGTAAGGATTAGGATTTCCACACTACTCAGAGAATATTTATTTTCAGGGATGGATTTTTAGCCCAATTCAAGTTGATGAAAAGTGGTTTCGTGAAAATTGCAGAAAATTTTTTTTCAGAAACTCCGGGGTGCCTTGAGGTCGCGATGCACCACGCGACAGTTGTATTCCAAAACTGAGTCACTGAGATCACACGAGTACCCAAGCATGCTTGAAACTCATTCAAATGCAAGTGCTTCTATCTGTTGTCTTGATTGTTTCCCACTCATTCCTTTTGGTTTGGGTAACATGTCAAAATCCCATGCCCAGAGAACTTCAAGTAGAGTTAGCGGAAATGCTCAGTGGACACCCCAGGTAGGGTAAGGATTAGCATTTCCACACTACTCAGAGAATATTTATTTTCAGGGATGGATTTTTAGCCCAATTCAAGTTGATGAAAAGTGGTTTCGTGAAAATTGCAGAAAATTTTTTTTCAGAAACTCCGGGGTGCCTTGAGGTCGCGATGCACCACGCGACAGTTGTATTCCAAAACTGAGTCACTGAGATCACACGAGTACCCAAGCATGCTTGAAACTCATTCAAATGCAAGTGCTTCTATCTGTTGTCTTGATTGTTTCCCACTCATTCCTTTTGGTTTGGGTAACATGTCAAAATCCCATGCCCAGAGAACTTCAAGCAGAGTTCGCGGAAATGCTCAGTGGACACCCCAGGTAGGGTAAGGATCAGCATTTACACACTACTCAGAGAATTTTTATTTTCAGGGATGGCTTTTTAGCCCAATTCAAGTTGAAGAAAAGTGGTTTCGTGAAAATCGCAGAAAATTTTTTTTCAGAAACTCCGGGGTGCCTGGAGGTCAAGGTGCACCACGCGACAGTTGTATTCGAAAACTGAGTCACTCAGATCACACGAGTACCCAAGCATGCTTGAAACTCATTCAAATGCAAGTGCTTCTATCTGTTGTCTTGATTGTTTCCCACTCATTCCTTTTGATTTGGGGAACATGTCAAAATCCCATGCCCAGAGAACTTCAGATAGAGCTCGCGGAAATGCTCAGTGGACAACCGAGGCAGGGTAAGGATCAGCATTTACACACTACTCAGAGAATTTTTATTTTCAGGGATGGATTATTAGCCCAATTCAAGTTGAAGAAAAGTGGTTTCGTGAAAATCGCAGAAATTTTTTTTTCAGAAACTCCGGGGTGCCTGGATGTCGCGGTGCACCACGCGACAGTTGTATTCCAAAACTGAGTCACTCAGATCACACGAGTACCCAAGCATGCTTGAAACTCATTCAAATGCATGTGCTTCTCTCTGTTGTCTTGATTGTTTCCCACTCATTCCTTTTGGTTTGGGGAACATGTCAAAATCCCATGCCCAGAGAACTTCAGGTAGAGCTCGCGGAAATGCTCATTGGATACCCCAGGCAGGGTAAGGATAAGTATTTCCACACTACTCAAAAAATTTTTATTTTCAGGGATGGATTTTTAGCCCAATTCAAGTTGATGAAAAGTGGTTTCGTGAAAATTGCAGAAAATTTTTTTTCAGATACTCCGGGGTGCCTTAAGGTCGCGATGCACCACGCGACAGTTGTATTCCAAAACTGAGTCACTCAGATCACACGAGTACCCAAGCATGCTTGAAACTCATTCAAATGCAAGTGCTTCTATCTGTTGTCTTGATCGTTTCCCACTCATTCCTTTTGGTTTGGGGAACATGTCAAAATCCCATGCCCAGAAACTTCAGTTAGAGCTCGCGGAAATGCTCAGTGGAGAACCTAGGCAGGGTAAGGATCAGTATTTCCACACTACTCAGAGAATTTTTATTTTCATGGATGGATTTTTAGCCCAATTCAAGTTGATGAAAAGTGGTTTCGTGAAAATCGCAGAAAATTTTTTTTCAGAAACTCCGGGGTGCCTGGAAGTCGCGGTGCACCACGCGACAGTTGTATTCCAAAACTGAGTCACTCAGATCACACGAGTACCCAAGCATGCTTGAAACTCATTCAAATCCATGTGCCTCTATCTCTTTTCTTGATTGTTTCCCACTCATTCCTTTTGATTTGGGGAACATGTCAAAATCCCATGCCCAGTGAACTTCAGATAGAGCTCGCGGAAATGCTCAGTGGACACCCCAGGTAGGGTAAGGATTAGCATTTCCACACTACTCAGAGAATATTTATTTTCAGGGATGGATTTTTAGCCCAATTCAAGTTGAAGAAAAGTGGTTTCGTGAAAATCGCAGAAAATTTTTTTTCAGAAACTCCGGGGTGCCTGGAGGTCAAGGTGCACCACGCGACAGTTGTATTCCAAAACTGAGTCACTCAGATCACACGAGTACCCAAGCATGCTTGAAACTCATTCAAATGCAAGTGCTTCTATCTGTTGTCTTGATTGTTTCCCACTCATTCCTTTTGGTTTGGGGAACATGTCAAAATCCCCTGCCCAGAGAACTTCAGGTAGAGCTCGCGGAAATGCTCATTGGATACCCCAGGCAGGGTAAGGATCAGTATTTCCACACTACTCAGAGAATTTTTATTTTCAGTGATGGATTTTTAGACCAATTCAAGTTGATGAAAAGTGGTTTCGTGAAAATCGCAGAAAATTTTTTTTCAGAAACACCGGGGTGCCTGGAGGTCGCGGTGCACCACGCGACAGTTGTATTTGAAAACTGAGTCACTCAGATCACACGAGTACCCAAACATGCTTGAAACTCATTCAAATGCAAGTGCTTCTATCTGTTGTCTTGGTTGTTTACCACTCATTCCTTTTGGTTTGGGGAACATGTCAAAATCCCATGCCCAGAGAACTTCAGTTAGAGTTCGGGGAAATGCTCAGTGGACAACCCAGGCAGGGTAAGGATCAGCATTTACACACTACTCAGAGAATTTTTATTTTCAGGGATAGATTTTTAGCCCAATTCAAGTTGAAGAAAAGTGGTTTCGTGAAAATCGCAGAAAATTTTTTTTCAGAAACTCCGGGGTGCCTGGAGGTCGCGGTGCACCACGCGACAGTTGTATTCGAAAACTGAGTCACTCAGATCACACGAGTACCCAAGCATGCTTGAAACTCATTCAAATGCAAGTGCTTCTATCTGTTGTCTTGATTGTTTCCCACTCATTCCTTTTGATTTGGGGAACATGTCAAAATCCCATGCCCAGAGAACTTCAGATAGAGCTCGCGGAAATGCTCAGTGGACAACCGAGGCAGGGTAAGGATCAGTATTTCCACACTACTCAGAGAATTTTTATTTTCAGTGATGGATTTTTAGCCCAATTCAAGTTGAAGAAAAGTGGTTTCGTGAAAATCGCAGAAAATTTTTTTTCAGAAACTCCGGGGTGCCTGGAGGTCGCTGTGCACCACGCGACAGTTGTATTCCAAAACTGAGTCACTCAGATCACACGAGTACCCAAGCATGCTTGAAACTCATTCAAATGCAAGTGCTTCTATCTGTTGTCTTGGTTGTTTCCCACTCATTCCTTTTGGTTTGGGGAACATGTCAAAATCCCATGCCCAGAAACTTCAGTTAGAGCTCGCGGAAATGCTCAGTGGAGAACCTAGGCAGGGTAAGGATCAGTATTTCCACACTACTCAGAGAATTTTTATTTTCAGGGATGGATTTTTAGCCCAATTCAAGTTGAAGAAAAGTGGTTTCGTGAAAATCGCAGAAAATTTTTTTTCAGAATCTCCGGGGTGCCTGGAGGTCGCGGTGCACCACACGACAGTTGTATTCGAAAACTGAGTCACTCAGATCACACGAGTACCCAAGCATGCTTGAAACTCATTCAAATGCAAGTGCTTCTATCTGTTGTCTTGATTGTTTCCCACTCATTCCTTTTGGTTTGGGGAACATGTCAAAATCCCATGCCCAGAGAACTTCAGGTAGAGCTCGCGGAAATGCTCATTGGATACCCCAGGCAGGGTAAGGATAAGTATTTCCACACTACTCAAAAAATTTTTATTTTCAGGGATGGATTTTTAGCCCAATTCAAGTTGATGAAAAGTGGTTTCGTGAAAATTGCAGAAAATTTTTTTTCAGATACTCCGGGGTGCCTTGAGGTTGCGATGCACCACGCGACAGTTGTATTCCAAAACTGAGTCACTCAGATCACACGAGTACCCAAGCATGCTTGAAACTCATTCAAATGCAAGTGCTTCTATCTGTTGTCTTGATCGTTTCCCACTCATTCCTTTTGGTTTGGGGAACATGTCAAAATCCCATGCCCAGAAATTTCAGTTAGAGCTCGTGGAAATGCTCAGTGGAGAACCTAGGCAGGGTAAGGATCAGTATTTCCACACTACTCAGAGAATTTTTATTTTCAGGGATGGATTTTTAGCCCAATTCAAGTTGATGAAAAGTGGTTTCGTGAAAATCGCAGAAAATTTTTTTTCAGAAACTCCGGGGTGCCTGGAAGTCGCGGTGCACCACGTGACAGTTGTATTCCAAAACTGAGTCACTCAGATCACACGAGTACCCAAGCATGCTTGAAACTCATTCAAATGCAAGTGCTTCTATCTGTTGTCTTGATTGTTTCCCACTCATTCCTTTTGGTTTGGGTAACATGTCAAAATCCCATGCCCAGAGAACTTCAAGTAGAGTTCGCGGAAATGCTCAGTGGACACCCCAGGTAGGGTAAGGCTCAGCATTTCCACACTACTCAGAGAATATTTATTTTCAAGTATGGATTTTTAGCCCAATTCAAGTTGATGAAAAGTGGTTTCGTGAAAATTGCAGAAAATTTTTTTTCAGAAACTCCGGGGTGCCTTGAGGTCGCGGTGCACCACGCGACAGTTGTATTCGAAAACTGAGTCACTCAGATCACACGAGTACCCAAGCATGCTTGAAACTCATTCAAATGCAAGTGCTTCTATCTGTTGTCTTGATTGTTTCCCACTCATTCCTTTTGGTTTGGGGAACATGTCAAAATCCCATGCCCAGAGAACTTCAGGTAGAGTTCGGGGAAATGCTCAGTGGACAACCCAGGCAGGGTAAGGATCAGCATTTCCACACTACTCAGAGAATTTTTATTTTCAGGGATGGATTTTTAGCCCAATTCAAGTTGAAGAAAAGTGGTTTCGTGAAAATCGCAGAAAATTTTTTTTCAGAAACTCCGGGGTGCCTTGAGGTAGCGATGCACCACGCGACAGTTGTATTCCAAAACTGAGTCACTCAGATCACACGAGTACCCAAGCATGCTTGAAACTCATTCAAATCCATGTGCCTCTATCTCTTTTCTTGATTGTTTCCCACTCATTCCTTTTGGTTTGGGGAACATGTCAAAATCCCATGCCCAGAGAATTTCAGTTAGAGTTCGGGGAAATGCTCAGTGGACAACCCAGGCAAGGTAAGGATCAGCATTTACACACTACTCAGAGAATTTTTATTTTCAGGGATGGATTTTTAGCCCAATTCACGTTGAAGAAAAGTGGTTTCGTGAAAATCGCTGAAAATTTTTTTTCAGAAACTCCGGGGTGCCTGGAGGTCGCGGAGCACTACGCGACAGTTGTATTCCAAAACTGAGTCACTCAGATTACACGACTACCCAAGCATGCTTGAAACTCATTCAAATGCAAGTGCTTCTATCTGTTGTCTTGATTGTTTCCCACTCATTCCTTTTGATTTGGGGAACATGTCAAAATCCCATGCCCAGTGAACTTCAGATAGAGCTCGCGGAAATGCTCAGTGGACACCCCAGGTAGGGTAAGGATTAGCATTTCCACACTACTCAGAGAATATTTATTTTCAGGGATGGATTTTTAGCCCAATTCAAGTTGAAGAAAAGTGGTTTCGTGAAAATCGCAGAAATTTTTTTTCAGAAACTCCGGGGTGCCTGGAGGTCAAGGTGCACCACGCGACAGTTGTATTCCAAAACTGAGTCACTCAGATCACACGAGTACCCAAGCATGCTTGAAACTCATTCAAATGCAAGTGCTTCTATCTGTTGTCTTGATTGTTTCCCACTCATTCCTTTTGGTTTTGGGGAACATGTCAAAATCCCCTGCCCAGAGAACTTCAGGTAGAGCTCGCGGAAATGCTCATTGGATACCCCAGGCAGGGTAAGGATCAGTATTTCCACACTACTCAGAGAATTTTTATTTTCAGTGATGGATTTTTAGACCAATTCAAGTTGATGAAAAGTGGTTTCGTGAAAATCGCAGAAAATTTTTTTTCAGAAACACCGGGGTGCCTGGAGGTCGCGGTGCACCACGCGACAGTTGTATTTGAAAACTGAGTCACTCAGATCACACGAGTACCCAAACATGCTTGAAACTCATTCAAATGCAAGTGCTTCTATCTGTTGTCTTGGTTGTTTACCACTCATTCCTTTTGGTTTGGGGAACATGTCAAAATCCCATGCCCAGAGAACTTCAGTTAGAGTTCGGGGAAATGCTCAGTGGACAACCCAGGCAGGGTAAGGATCAGCATTTACACACTACTCAGAGAATTTTTATTTTCAGGGATAGATTTTTAGCCCAATTCAAGTTGAAGAAAAGTGGTTTCGTGAAAATCGCAGAAAATTTTTTTTCAGAAACTCCGGGGTGCCTGGAGGTCAAGGTGCACCACGCGACAGTTGTATTCCAAAACTGAGTCACTCAGATCACACGAGTACCCAAGCATGCTTGAAACTCATTCAAATGCAAGTGCTTCTATCTGTTGTCTTGATTGTTTCCCACTCATTCCTTTTGGTTTGGGGAACATGTCAAAATCCCCTGCCCAGAGAACTTCAGGTAGAGCTCGCGGAAATGCTCATTGGATACCCCAGGCAGGGTAAGGATCAGTATTTCCACACTACTCAGAGAATTTTTATTTTCAGTGATGGATTTTTAGACCAATTCAAGTTGATGAAAAGTGGTTTCGTGAAAATCGCAGAAAATTTTTTTTCAGAAACACCGGGGTGCCTGGAGGTCGCGGTGCACCACGCGACAGTTGTATTTGAAAACTGAGTCACTCAGATCACACGAGTACCCAAACATGCTTGAAACTCATTCAAATGCAAGTGCTTCTATCTGTTGTCTTGGTTGTTTACCACTCATTCCTTTTGGTTTGGGGAACATGTCAAAATCCCATGCCCAGAGAACTTCAGTTAGAGTTCGGGGAAATGCTCAGTGGACAACCCAGGCAGGGTAAGGATCAGCATTTACACACTACTCAGAGAATTTTTATTTTCAGGGATAGATTTTTAGCCCAATTCAAGTTGAAGAAAAGTGGTTTCGTGAAAATCGCAGAAAATATTTTTTCCGAAACTCCGGGGTGCCTGGAGGTCGCGGTGCACCACGCGACAGTTGTATTCCAAAACTGAGTCACTCAGATCACACGAGTACCCAAGCATGCTTGAAACTCATTCAAATGCAAGTGCTTCTATCTGTTGTCTTGATTGTTTCCCACTCATTCCTTTTGGTTTGGGTAACATGTCAAAATCCCATGCCCAGAGAACTTCAAGTAGAGTTTGCGGAAATGCTCAGTGGACACCCCAGGTAGGGTAAGGATCAGCATTTACACACTACTCAGAGAATTTTTATTTTCAGGGATGGCTTTTTAGCCCAATTCAAGTTGAAGAAAAGTGGTTTCGTGAAAATCGCAGAAAATTTTTTTTCAGAAACTCCGGGGTGCCTGGAGGTCAAGGTGCACCACGCGACAGTTGTATTCGAAAACTGAGTCACTCAGATCACACGAGTACCCAAGCATGCTTGAAACTCATTCAAATGCAAGTGCTTCTATCTGTTGTCTTGATTGTTTCCCACTCATTCCTTTTGATTTGGGGAACATGTCAAAATCCCATGCCCAGAGAACTTCAGATAGAGCTCGCGGAAATGCTCAGTGGACAACCGAGGCAGGGTAAGGATCAGTATTTCCACACTACTCAGAGAATTTTTATTTTCAGTGATGGATTTTTAGCCCAATTCAAGTTGATGAAAAGTGGTTTCGTGAAAATTGCAGAAAATTTTTTTTCAGATACTCCGGGGTGCCTTGAGGTCGCGATGCACCACGCGAGAGTTGTATTCCAAAACTGAGTCACTCAGATCACACGAGTACCCAAGCATGCTTGGAACTCATTCAAATGCAAGTGCTTCTATCTGTTGTCTTGATCGTTTCCCACTCATTCCTTTTGGTTTGGGGAACATGTCAAAATCCCATGCCCAGAAACTTCAGTTAGAGCTCGCGGAAATGCTCAGTGGAGAACCTAGGCAGGGTAAGGATCAGTATTTCCACACTACTCAGAGAATTTTTATTTTCAGGGATGGATTTTTAGCCCAATTCAAGTTGATGAAAAGTGGTTTCGTGAAAATCGCAGAAAATTTTTTTTCAGAAACTCCGGGGTGCCTGGAAGTCGTGGTGCACCACGCGACAGTTGTATTCCAAAACTGAGTCACTCAGATCACACGAGTACCCAAGCATGCTTGAAACTCATTCAAATGCAAGTGCTTCTATCTGTTGTCTTGATTGTTTCCCACTCATTCCTTTTGGTTTGGGTAACATGTCAAAATCCCATGCCCAGAGAACTTCAGTTAGAGTTTGGGGAAATGCTCAGTGGACAACCCAGGCAGGGTAAGGATCAGCATTTACACACTACTCAGAGAATTTTTATTTTCAGGGATGGATTTTTAGCCCAATTCAAGTTGAAGAAAAGTGGTTTCGTGAAAATCGCAGAAAATTTTTTTTCAGAAACTCCGGGGTGCCTTGAGGTAGCGATGCACCACGCGACAGTTGTATTCCAAAACTGAGTCACTCAGATCACACGAGTACCCAAGCATGCTTGAAACTCATTCAAATCCATGTGCCTCTATCTCTTTTCTTGATTGTTTCCCACTCATTCCTTTTGGTTTGGGGAACATGTCAAAATCCCCTGCCCAGAGAACTTCAGGTAGAGCTCGCGGAAATGCTCATTGGATACCCCAGGCAGGGTAAGGATCAGTATTTCCACACTACTCAGAGAATTTTTATTTTCAGTGATGGATTTTTAGACCAATTCAAGTTGATGAAAAGTGGTTTCGTGAAAATCGCAGAAAATTTTTTTTCAGAAACACCGGGGTGCCTGGAGGTCGCGGTGCACCACGCGACAGTTGTATTTGAAAACTGAGTCACTCAGATCACACGAGTACCCAAACATGCTTGAAACTCATTCAAATGCAAGTGTTTCTATCTGTTGTCTTGGTTGTTTACCACTCATTCCTTTTGGTTTGGGGAACATGTCAAAATCCCATGCCCAGAGAACTTCAGTTAGAGTTCGGGGAAATGCTCAGTGGACAACCCAGGCAGGGTAAGGATCAGCATTTACACACTACTCAGAGAATTTTTATTTTCAGGGATAGATTTTTAGCCCAATTCAAGTTGAAGAAAAGTGGTTTCGTGAAAATCGCAGAAAATATTTTTTCCGAAACTCCGGGGTGCCTGGAGGTCGCGGTGCACCACGCGACAGTTGTATTCCAAAACTGAGTCACTCAGATCACACGAGTACCCAAGCATGCTTGAAACTCATTCAAATGCAAGTGCTTCTATCTGTTGTCTTGATTGTTTCCCACTCATTCCTTTTGGTTTGGGTAACATGTCAAAATCCCATGCCCAGAGAACTTCAAGTAGAGTTTGCGGAAATGCTCAGTGGACACCCCAGGTAGGGTAAGGATCAGCATTTACACACTACTCAGAGAATTTTCATTTTCAGGGATGGCTTTTTAGCCCAATTCAAGTTGAAGAAAAGTGGTTTCGTGAAAATCGCAGAAAATTTTTTTTCAGAAACTCCGGGGTGCCTGGAGGTCAAGGTGCACCACGCGACAGTTGTATTCGAAAACTGAGTCACTCAGATCACACGAGTACCCAAGCATGCTTGAAACTCATTCAAATGCAAGTGCTTCTATCTGTTGTCTTGATTGTTTCCCACTCATTCCTTTTGATTTGGGGAACATGTCAAAATCCCATGCCCAGAGAACTTCAGATAGAGCTCGCGGAAATGCTCAGTGGACAACCGAGGCAGGGTAAGGATCAGTATTTCCACACTACTCAGAGAATTTTTATTTTCAGTGATGGATTTTTAGCCCAATTCAAGTTGAAGAAAAGTGGTTTCGTGAAAATCGCAGAAAATTTTTTTTCAGAAACTCCGGGGTGCCTGGAGGTCGCTGTGCACCACGCGACAGTTGTATTCCAAAACTGAGTCACTCAGATCACACGAGTACCCAAGCATGCTTGAAACTCATTCAAATGCAAGTGCTTCTATCTGTTGTCTTGGTTGTTTCCCACTCATTCCTTTTGGTTTGGGGAACATGTCAAAATCCCATTCCCAGAGAACTTCAGTTAGAGTTCGGGGAAATGCTCAGTGGACAACCCAGGCAGGGTAAGGATCAGCATTTACACACTACTCAGAGAATTTTTATTTTCAGGGATGGATTTTTAGCCCAATTCAAGTTGAAGAAAAGTGGTTTCGTGAAAATCGCAGAAAATTTTTTTTCAGAATCTCCGGGGTGCCTGGAGGTCGCGGTGCACCACGCGACAGTTGTATTCGAAAACTGAGTCACTCAGATCACACGAGTACCCAAGCATGCTTAAAACTCATTCAAATTCAAGTGCTTCTATCTGTTGTCTTGATTGTTTCCCACTCATTCCTTTTGGTTTGGGTAACATGTCAAAATCCCATGCCCAGAGAACTTCAAGTAGAGTTCGCGGAAATGCTCAGTGGACACCCCAGGTAGGGTAAGGATCAGCATTTCCACACTACTCAGAGAATATTTATTTTCAGGTATGGATTTTTAGCCCAATTCAAATTGATGAAAAGTGGTTTCGTGAAAATTGCAGAAAATTTTTTTTCAGAAACTCCGTGGTGCCTTGAGGTCGCGGTGCACCACGCGACAGTTGTATTCCAAAACTGAGTCACTCAGATCACACGAGTACCCAAGCATGCTTGAAACTCATTCAAATGCAAGTGCTTCTATCTGTTGTCTTGATTGTTTCCCACTCATTCCTTTTGATTTGGGGAACATGTCAAAATCCCATGCCCAGTGAACTTCAGATAGAGCTCGCGGAAATGCTCAGTGGACACCCCAGGTAGGGTAAGGATTAGCATTTCCACACTACTCAGAGAATATTTATTTTCAGGGATGGATTTTTAGCCCAATTCAAGTTGAAGAAAAGTGGTTTCGTGAAAATCGCAGAAAATTTTTTTTCAGAAACTCCGGGGTGCCTGGAGGTCAAGGTGCACCACGCGACAGTTGTATTCCAAAACTGAGTCACTCAGATCACACGAGTACCCAAGCATGCTTGAAACTCATTCAAATGCAAGTGCTTCTATCTGTTGTCTTGATTGTTTCCCACTCATTCCTTTTGATTTGGGGAACATGTCAAAATCCCATGCCCAGAGAACTTCAGATAGAGCTCGCGGAAATGCTCAGTGGACAACCGAGGCAGGGTAAGGATCAGTATTTCCACACTACTCAGAGAATTTTTATTTTCAGTGATGGATTTTTAGCCCAATTCAAGTTGAAGAAAAGTGGTTTCGTGAAAATCGCAGAAAATTTTTTTTCAGAAACTCCGGGGTGCCTGGAGGTCGCTGTGCACCACGCGACAGTTGTATTCCAAAACTGAGTCACTCAGATCACACGAGTACCCAAGCATGCTTGAAACTCATTCAAATGCAAGTGCTTCTATCTGTTGTCTTGGTTGTTTCCCACTCATTCCTTTTGGTTTGGGGAACATGTCAAAATCCCATGCCCAGAGAACTTCAGTTAGAGTTCGGGGAAATGCTCAGTGGACAACCCAGGCAGGGTAAGGATCAGCATTTACACACTACTCAAAAAATTTTTATTTTCAGGGATGGATTTTTAGCCCAATTCAAGTTGATGAAAAGTGGTTTCGTGAAAATTGCAGAAAATTTTTTTTCAGATACTCCGGGGTGCCTTGAGGTCGCGATGCACCACGCGACAGTTGTATTCCAAAACTGAGTCACTCAGATCACACGAGTACCCAAGCATGCTTGAAACTCATTCAAATGCAAGTGCTTCTATCCGTTGTCTTGATCGTTTCCCACTCATTCCTTTTGGTTTGGGGAACATGTCAAAATCCCATGCCCAGAAACTTCAGTTAGAGCTCGTGGAAATGCTCAGTGGAGAACCTAGGCAGGGTAAGGATCAGTATTTCCACACTACTCAGAGAATTTTTATTTTCAGGGATGGATTTTTAGCCCAATTCAAGTTGATGAAAAGTGGTTTCGTGAAAATCGCAGAAAATTTTTTTTCAGAAACTCCGGGGTGCCTGGAAGTCGCGGTGCACCACGCGACAGTTGTATTCCAAAACTGAGTCACTCAGATCACACGAGTACCCAAGCATGCTTGAAACTCATTCAAATGCAAGTGCTTCTATCTGTTGTCTTGATTGTTTCCCACTCATTCCTTTTGGTTTGGGTAACATGTCAAAATCCCATGCCCAGAGAACTTCAGTTAGAGTTCGCGGAAATGCTCAGTGGACACCCCAGGCAGGGTAAGGATCAGCATTTCCACACTACTCAGAGAATATTTATTTTCAGGTATGGATTTTTAGCCCAATTCAAGTTGATGAAAAGTGGTTTCGTGAAAATTGCAGAAAATTTTTTTTCAGAAACTCCGTGGTGCCTTGAGGTCGCGGTGCACCACGCGACAGTTGTATTCGAAAACTGAGTCACTCAGATCACACGAGTACCCAAGCATGCTTGAAACTCATTCAAATGCAAGTGCTTCTATCTGTTGTCTTGATTGTTTCCCACTCATTCCTTTTGGTTTGGGGAACATGTCAAAATCCCATGCCCAGAGAACTTCAGGTAGAGTTCGGGGAAATGCTCAGTGGACAACCCAGGCAGGGTAAGGATCAGCATTTCCACACTACTCAGAGAATTTTTATTTTCAGGGATGGATTTTTAGCCCAATTCAAGTTGAAGAAAAGTGGTTTCGTGAAAATCGCTGAAAATTTTTTTTCAGAAACTCCGGGGTGCCTGGAGGTCGCGGAGCACTACGCGACAGTTGTATTCCAAAACTGAGTCACACAGATTACACGACTACCCAAGCATGCTTGAAACTCATTCAAATGCAAGTGCTTCTATCTGTTGTCTTGATTGTTTCCCACTCATTCCTTTTGATTTGGGGAACATGTCAAAATCCCATGCCCAGTGAACTTCAGATAGAGCTCGCGGAAATGCTCAGTGGACACCCCAGGTAGGGTAAGGATTAGCATTTCCACACTACTCAGAGAATATTTATTTTCAGGGATGGATTTTTAGCCCAATTCAAGTTGAAGAAAAGTGGTTTCGTGAAAAGCGCAGAAAATTTTTTTTCAGAAACTCCGGGGTGCCTGGAGGTCAAGGTGCACCACGCGACAGTTGTATTCCAAAACTGAGTCACTCAGATCACACGAGTACCCTAGCATGCTTGAAACTCATTCAAATGCAAGTGCTTCTATCTGTTGTCTAGATTGTTTCTCACTCATTCCTTTTGGTTTGGGGAACATGTCAAAATCCCCTGCCCAGAGAACTTCAGATAGAGCTCGCGGAAATGCTCATTGGATACCCCAGGCAGGGTAAGGATCAGTATTTCCACACTACTCAGAGAATTTTTATTTTCAGTGATGGATTTTTAGACCAATTCAAGTTGATGAAAAGTGGTTTCGTGAAAATCGCAGAAAATTTTTTTTCAGAAACACCGGGGTGCCTGGAGGTCGCGGTGCACCACGCGACAGTTGTATTTGAAAACTGAGTCACTCAGATCACACGAGTACCCAAACATGCTTGAAACTCATTCAAATGCAAGTGCTTCTATCTGTTGTCTTGGTTTTTTACCACTCATTCCTTTTGGTTTGGGGAACATGTCAAAATCCCATGCCCAGAGAACTTCAGTTAGAGTTCGGGGAAATGCTCAGTGGACAACCCAGGCAGGGTAAGGATCAGCATTTCCACACTACTCAAAAAATTTTTATTTTCAGGGATGGATTTTTAGCCCAATTCAAGTTGATGAAAAGTGGTTTCGTGAAAATTGCAGAAAATTTTTTTTCAGAAACTCCGGGGTGCCTTGAGGTCGCGATGCACCACGCGACAGTTGTATTCCAAAACTGAGTCACTCAGATCACACGAGTACCCAAGCATGCTTGAAACTCATTAAAATGCAAGTGCTTCTATCTGTTGTCTTGATTGTTTCCGACTCATTCCTTTTGGTTTGGGTAACATGTCAAAATCCCATGCCCAGAGAACTTCAAGTAGAGTTCGCGGAAATGCTCAGTGGACACCCCAGGTAGGGTAAGGATCAGCATTTCCACACTACTCAGAGAATATTTATTTTCAGTGATGGATTTTTAGCCCAATTCAAGTTGAAGAAAAGTGGTTTCGTGAAAATCGCAGAAAATTTTTTTTCAGAAACTCCGGGGTGCCTGGAGGTCGCGGTGCACCACGCGACAGTTGTATTCGAAAACTGAGTCACTCAGATCACACGAGTACCCAAGCATGCTTGAAACTCATTCAAATGCAAGTGCTTCTATCTGTTGTCTTGATTGTTTCCCACTCATTCCTTTTGGTTTGGGGAACATGTCAAAATCCCATGTCCAGAGAACTTCAGGTAGAGTTCGGGGAAATGCTCAGTGGACAACCCAGGCAGGGTAAGGATCAGTATTTCCACACTACTCAGAGAATTTTTATTTTCAGTGATGGATTTTTAGACCAATTCAAGTTGATGAAAAGTGGTTTCGTGAAAATCGCAGAAAAATTTTTTTCAGAAACACCGGGGTGCCTGGAGGTCGCGGTGCACCACGCGACAGTTGTATTTGAAAACTGAGTCACTCAGATCACACGAGTACCCAAGCATGCTTGAAACTCATTCAAATGCAAGTGCTTCTATCTGTTGTCTTGGTTGTTTACCACTCATTCCTTTTGGTTTGGGGAACATGTCAAAATCCCATGCCCAGAGAACTTCAGTTAGAGTTCGGGGAAATGCTCAGTGGACAACCCAGGCAGGGTAAGGATCAGCATTTACACACTACTCAGAGAATTTTTATTTTCAGGGATAGATTTTTAGCCCAATTCAAGTTGAAGAAAAGTGGTTTCGTGAAAATCGCAGAAAATATTTTTTCCGAAACTCCGGGGTGCCTGGAGGTCGCGGTGCACCACGCGACAGTTGTATTCCAAAACTGAGTCACTCAGATCACACGAGTACCCAAGCATGCTTGAAACTCATTCAAATGCAAGTGCTTTTATCTGTTGTCTTGATTGTTTCCCACTCATTCCTTTTTTTTTGGGGAACATGTCAAAATCCCATGCCCAGAGAACTTCAGGTAGAGCTCGCGGAAATGCTCATTGGATACCCCAGGCAGGGTAAGGATAAGTATTTCCACACTACTCAAAAAATTTTTATTTTCAGGGATGGATTTCTAGCCCAATTCAAGTTGATGAAAAGTGGTTTCGTGAAAATTGCAGAAAATTTTTTTTCAGAAACTCCGGGGTGCCTTGAGGTCGCGATGCACCACGCGACAGTTGTATTCCAAAACTGAGTCACTCAGATCACACGAGTACCCAAGCATGCTTGAAACTCATTCAAATGCAAGTGCTTCTATCTGTTGTCTTGATCGTTTCCGACTCATTCCTTTTGGTTTGGGTAACATGTCAAAATCCCATGCCCAGAGAACTTCAAGTAGAGTTCGCGGAAATGCTCAGTGGACACCCCAGGTAGGGTAAGGATCAGCATTTCCACACTACTCAGAGAATATTTATTTTCAGGGATGGATTTTTAGCCCAATTCAAGTTGAAGAAAAGTGGTTTCGTGAAAATCGCAGAAAATTTTTTTTCAGAAACTCCGGGGTGCCTGGAGGTCGCGGTGCACCACGCGACAGTTGTATTCGAAAACTGAGTCACTCAGATCACACGAGTACCCAAGCATGCTTGAAACTCATTCAAATTCAAGTGCTTCTATCTGTTGTCTTGATTGTTTAGCACTCATTCCTTTTGGATTGGGGAACATGTCAAAATCCCATGCCCAGAGAACTTCAGTTAGAGTTCGGGGAAATGCTCAGTGGACAACCCAGGCAGGGTAAGGATCAGCATTTACACACTACTCAGAGAATTTTTATTTTCAGGGATAGATTTTTAGCCCAATTCAAGTTGAAGAAAAGTGGTTTCGTGAAAATCGCAGAAAATATTTTTTCCGAAACTCCGGGGTGCCTGGAGGTCGCGGTGCACCACGCGACAGTTGTATTCCAAAACTGAGTCACTCAGATCACACGAGTACCCAAGCATGCTTGAAACTCATTCAAATGCAAGTGCTTCTATCTGTTCTCTTGATTGTTTCCCACTCATTCCTTTTGGTTTGGGGAACATGTCAAAATCCCATGCCCAGAAACTTCAGTTAGAGCTCGCGGAAATGCTCAGTGGACAACCTAGGCAGGGTAAGGATCAGTATTTCCACACTACTCAGAGAATTTTTATTTTCAGGGATGGATTTTTAGCCCAATTCAAGTTGAAGAAAAGTGGTTTCGTGAAAATCGCAGAAAATTTTTTTTCAGAAACTCCGGGGTGCCTGGAGGTCGCGGTGCACCACGCGACAGTTGTATTCGAAAACTGAGTCACTCAGATCACACGAGTACCCAAGCATGCTTGAAACTCATTCAAATGCAAGTGCTTCTATCTGTTGTCTTGATTGTTTCCCACTCATTCCTTTTGGTTTGGGGAACATGTCAAAATCCCATGTCCAGAGAACTTCAGGTAGAGTTCGGGGAAATGCTCAGTGGACAACCCAGGCAGGGTAAGGATCAGCATTTCCACACTACTCAGAGAATTTTTATTTTCAGTGATGGATTTTTAGCCCAATTCAAGTTGAAGAAAAGTGGTTTCGTGAAAATTGCAGAAAATTTTTTTTCAGAAACTCCGGGGTGCCTTGAGGTCGCGATGCACCACGCGACAGTTGTATTCCAAAACTGAGTCACTCAGATCACACGAGTACCCAAGCATGCTTGAAACTCATTCAAATCCATGTGCCTCTATCTCTTTTCTTGATTGTTTCCCACTCATTCCTTTAGGTTTGGGGAACATGTCAAAATCCCATGCCCAGAGAATTTCAGTTAGAGTTCGAGGAAATGCTCAGTGGACAACCCAGGCAAGGTAAGGATCAGCATTTACACACTACTCAGAGAATTTTTATTTTCAGGGATGGATTTTTAGCCCAATTCACGTTGAAGAAAAGTGGTTTCGTGAAAATTGCAGAAAATTTTTTTTCAGAAACTCCGGGGTGCCTTGAGGTCGCGATGCACCACGCGACAGTTGTATTCCAAAACTGAGTCACTCAGATCACACGAGTACCCAAGCATGCTTGAAACTCATTCAAATGCAAGTGCTTCTATCTGTTGTCTTGATTGTTTCCCACTCATTCCTTTTGGTTTGGGTAACATGTCAAAATCCCATGCCCAGAGAACTTCAAGTAGAGCTCGCGGAAATGCTCAGTGGACACCCCAGGCAGGGTAAGGATCAGCATTTACACACTACTCAGAGAATTTTTATTTTCAGGGATGGATTTTTAGCCCAATTCAAGTTGAAGAAAAGTGGTTTCGTGAAAATCGCAGAAAATTTTTTTTCAGAAACTCCGGGGTGCCTGGAGGTCACGGTGCACCACGCGACAGTTGTATTCGAAAACTGAGTCACTCAGATCACACGAGTACCCAAGCATGCTTGAAACTCATTCAAATTCAAGTGCTTCTATCTGTTGTCTTGATTGTTTCCCACTCATTCCTTTTGGTTTGGGTAACATGTCAAAATCCCATGCCCAGAGAATTTCAAGTAGAGTTCGCGGAAATGCTCAGTGGACACCCCAGGTAGGGTAAGGATCAGCATTTCCACACTACTCAGAGAATATTTATTTTCAGGTATGGATTTTTAGCCCAATTCAAGTTGATGAAAAGTGGTTTCGTGAAAATTGCAGAAAATTTTTTTTCAGAAACTCCGGGGTGCCTTGAGGTCGCGATGCACCACGCAACAATTGTATTCCAAAACTGAGTCACTCAGATCACACGAGTACCCAGGCATGCTTGAAACTCATTCAAATGCAAGTGCTTCTATCTGTTGTCTTGATTGTTTCCCACTCATTCTTTTGCTTTGGGGAACATGTCAAAATCCCATGCCCAGAGAACTTCAGGTAGAGCTCGCGGAAATGCTCAGTGGACAATCCAAGTAGGGTAAGGATCAGTATTTCCACACTACTCAGAGAAAATTTATTTACAGGGATGGATTTTTAGCCCAATTCAAGTTGATGAAAAGTGGTTTCGTGAAAATTGCAGAAAATTTTTTTTCAGAAACTCCGGGGTGCCTTGAGGTCGCGATGCACCACGCGACAGTTGTATTCCAAAACTGAGTCACTGAGATCACACGAGTACCCAAGCATGCTTGAAACTCATTCAAATGCAAGTGCTTCTATGTGTTGTCTTGATTGTTTCCCAATCATTCCTTTTGGTTTGGGTAACATGTCAAAATCCCATGCCCAGAGAACTTCAAGTAGAGTTCGCGGAAATGCTCAGTGGACACCCCAGGCAGGGTAAGGATCAGCATTTACACACTACTCAGAGAATTTTTATTTTCAGGGATGGCTTTTTAGCCCAATTCAAGTTGAAGAAAAGTGGTTTCGTGAAAATCGCAGAAAATTTTTTTTCAGAAACTCCGGGGTGCCTGGAGGTCAAGGTGCACCACGCGACAGTTGTATTCGAAAACTGAGTCACTCAGATCACACGAGTACCCAAGCATGCTTGAAACTCATTCAAATGCAAGTGCTTCTATCTGTTGTCTTGATTGTTTCCCACTCATTCCTTTTGATTTGGGGAACATGTCAAAATCCCATGCCCAGAGAACTTCAGATAGAGCTCGCGGAAATGCTCAGTGGACAACCGAGGCAGGGTAAGGATCAGTATTTCCACACTACTCAGAGAATTTTTATTTTCAGTGATGGATTTTTAGCCCAATTCAAGTTGAAGAAAAGTGGTTTCGTGAAAATCGCAGAAAATTTTTTTTCAGAAACTCCGGGGTGCCTGGAGGTCGCGGTGCACCACGCGACAGTTGTATTCCAAAACTGAGTCACTCAGATCACACGAGTACCCAAGCATGCTTGAAACTCATTCAAATGCAAGTGCTTCTATCTGTTGTCTTGATTGTTTCCCACTCATTCCTTTTGGTTTGGGGAACATGTCAAAATCCCATGCCCAGAGAACTTCAGGTAGAGCTCGCGGAAATGCTCATTGGATACCCCAGGCAGGGTAAGGATAAGTATTTCCACACTACTCAAAAAAATTTTATTTTCAGGGATGGATTTTTAGCCCAATTCAAGTTGATGAAAAGTGGTTTCGTGAAAATTGCAGAAAATTTTTTTTCAGATACTCCGGGGTGCCTTGAGGTCGCGATGCACCACGCGACAGTTGTATTCCAAAACTGAGTCACTCAGATCACACGAGTACCCAAGCATGCTTGAAACTCATTCAAATGCAAGTGCTTCTATCTGTTGTCTTGATCGTTTCCCACTCATTCCTTTTCGTTTGGGGAACATGTCAAAATCCCATGCCCAGAGAACTTCAGGTAGAGTTCGGGGAAATGCTCAGTGGACAACCCAGGCAGGGTAAGGATCAGCATTTCCACACTACTCAGAGAATTTTTATTTTCAGGGATGGATTTTTAGCCCAATTCAAGTTGAAGAAAAGTGGTTTCGTGAAAATCGCAGAAAATTTTTTTTCAGAAACTCCGGGGTGCCTTGAGGTAGCGATGCACCACGCGACAGTTGTATTCCAAAACTGAATCATTCAGATAACACGAGTACCCAAGCATGCTTGAAACTCATTCAAATCCATGTGCCTCTATCTCTTTTCTTGATTGTTTCCCACTCATTCCTTTTGGTTTGGGGAACATGTCAAAATCCCATGCCCAGAGAATTTCAGTTAGAGTTCGGGGAAATGCTCAGTGGACAACCCAGGCAAGGTAAGGATCAGCATTTACACACTACTCAGAGAATTTTTATTTTCAGGGATGGATTTTTAGCCCAATTCACGTTGAAGAAAAGTGGTTTCGTGAAAATCGCAGAAAATTTTTTTTCAGAAACTCCGGGGTGCCTGGAGGTCGCGGAGCACTACGCGACAGTTGTATTCCAAAACTGAGTCACTCAGCTCACACGAGTACCCAAGTATGCTTGAAATTCATTCAAATGCAAGTGCTTCTATCTGTTGTCTTGATTGTTTCCCACTCATTCCTTTTGGTTTGGGGAAGATGTCAAAATCCCCTGCCCAGAGAACTTCAGGTAGAGCTCGCGGAAATGCTCATTGGATACCCCAGGCAGGGTAAGGATCAGTATTTCCACACTACTCAGAGAATTTTTATTTTCAGTGATGGATTTTTAGACCAATTCAAGTTGATGAAAAGTGGTTTCGTGAAAATCGCAGAAAATTTTTTTTCAGAAACACCAGGGTGCCTGGAGGTCGCGGTGCACCACGCGACAGTTGTATTTGAAAACTGAGTCACTCAGATCACACGAGTACCCAAGCATGCTTGAAACTCATTCAAATGCAAGTGCTTCTATCTGTTGTCTTGATCGTTTCCCACTCATTCCTTTTGGTTTGGGGAACATGTCAAAATCCCATGCCCAGAGAACTTCAGGTAGAGCTCGCGGAAATGCTCATTGGATACCCCAGGCAGGGTAAGGATAAGTATTTCCACACTACTCAAAAAAATTTTATTTTCAGGGATGGATTTTTAGCCCAATTCAAGTTGATGAAAAGTGGTTTCGTGAAAATTGCAGAAAATTTTTTTTCAGATACTCCGGGGTGCCTTGAGGTCGCGATGCACCACGCGACAGTTGTATTCCAAAACTGAGTCACTCAGATCACACGAGTACCCAAGCATGCTTGAAACTCATTCAAATGCAAGTGCTTCTATCTGTTGTCTTGATCGTTTCCCACTCATTCCTTTTCGTTTGGGGAACATGTCAAAATCCCATGCCCAGAGAACTTCAGGTAGAGTTCGGGGAAATGCTCAGTGGACAACCCAGGCAGGGTAAGGATCAGCATTTCCACACTACTCAGAGAATTTTTATTTTCAGGGATGGATTTTTAGCCCAATTCAAGTTGAAGAAAAGTGGTTTCGTGAAAATCGCAGAAAATTTTTTTTCAGAAACTCCGGGGTGCCTTGAGGTAGCGATGCACCACGCGACAGTTGTATTCCAAAACTGAATCACTCAGATCACACGAGTACCCAAGCATGCTTGAAACTCATTCAAATCCATGTGCCTCTATCTCTTTTCTTGATTGTTTCCCACTCATTCCTTTTGGTTTGGGGAACATGTCAAAATCCCATGCCCAGAGAATTTCAGTTAGAGTTCGGGGAAATGCTCAGTGGACAACCCAGGCAAGGTAAGGATCAGCATTTACACACTACTCAGAGAATTTTTATTTTCAGGGATGGATTTTTAGCCCAATTCACGTTGAAGAAAAGTGGTTTCGTGAAAATCGCAGAAAATTTTTTTTCAGAAACTCCGGGGTGCCTGGAGGTCGCGGAGCACTACGCGACAGTTGTATTCCAAAACTGAGTCACTCAGATCACACGAGTACCCAAGCATGCTTGAAACTCATTCAAATGCAAGTGCTTCTATCTGTTGTCTTGATTGTTTCCCACTCATTCCTTTTGATTTGGGGAACATGTCAAAATCCCATGCCCAGTGAACTTCAGATAGAGCTCGCGGAAATGCTCAGTGGACACCCCAGGTAGGGTAAGGATTAGCATTTCCACACTACTCAGAGAATATTTATTTTCAGGGATGGATTTTTAGCCCAATTCAAGTTGAAGAAAAGTGGTTTCGTGAAAATCGCAGAAAATTTTTTTTCAGAAACTCCGGGGTGCCTGGAGGTCAAGGTGCACCACGCGACAGTTGTATTCCAAAACTGAGTCACTCAGCTCACACGAGTACCCAAGCATGCTTGAAATTCATTCAAATGCAAGTGCTTCTATCTGTTGTCTTGATTGTTTCCCACTCATTCCTTTTGGTTTGGGGAAGATGTCAAAATCCCCTGCCCAGAGAACTTCAGGTAGAGCTCGCGGAAATGCTCATTGGATACCCCAGGCAGGGTAAGGATCAGTATTTCCACACTACTCAGAGAATTTTTATTTTCAGTGATGGATTTTTAGACCAATTCAAGTTGATGAAAAGTGGTTTCGTGAAAATCGCAGAAAATTTTTTTTCAGAAACACCAGGGTGCCTGGAGGTCGCGGTGCACCACGCGACAGTTGTATTTGAAAACTGAGTCACTCAGATCACACGAGTACCCAAGCATGCTTGAAACTCATTCAAATGCAAGTGCTTCTATCTGTTGTCTTGATCGTTTCCCACTCATTCCTTTTGGTTTGGGGAACATGTCAAAATCCCATGCCCAGAGAACTTCAGGTAGAGCTCGCGGAAATGCTCATTGGATACCCCAGGCAGGGTAAGGATAAGTATTTCCACACTACTCAAAAAAATTTTATTTTCAGGGATGGATTTTTAGCCCAATTCAAGTTGATGAAAAGTGGTTTCGTGAAAATTGCAGAAAATTTTTTTTCAGATACTCCGGGGTGCCTTGAGGTCGCGATGCACCACGCGACAGTTGTATTCCAAAACTGAGTCACTCAGATCACACGAGTACCCAAGCATGCTTGAAACTCATTCAAATGCAAGTGCTTCTATCTGTTGTCTTGATCGTTTCCCACTCATTCCTTTTCGTTTGGGGAACATGTCAAAATCCCATGCCCAGAGAACTTCAGGTAGAGTTCGGGGAAATGCTCAGTGGACAACCCAGGCAGGGTAAGGATCAGCATTTCCACACTACTCAGAGAATTTTTATTTTCAGGGATGGATTTTTAGCCCAATTCAAGTTGAAGAAAAGTGGTTTCGTGAAAATCGCAGAAAATTTTTTTTCAGAAACTCCGGGGTGCCTTGAGGTAGCGATGCACCACGCGACAGTTGTATTCCAAAACTGAATCACTCAGATCACACGAGTACCCAAGCATGCTTGAAACTCATTCAAATCCATGTGCCTCTATCTCTTTTCTTGATTGTTTCCCACTCATTCCTTTTGGTTTGGGGAACATGTCAAAATCCCATGCCCAGAGAATTTCAGTTAGAGTTCGGGGAAATGCTCAGTGGACAACCCAGGCAAGGTAAGGATCAGCATTTACACACTACTCAGAGAATTTTTATTTTCAGGGATGGATTTTTAGCCCAATTCACGTTGAAGAAAAGTGGTTTCGTGAAAATCGCAGAAAATTTTTTTTCAGAAACTCCGGGGTGCCTGGAGGTCGCGGAGCACTACGCGACAGTTGTATTCCAAAACTGAGTCACTCAGATCACACGAGTACCCAAGCATGCTTGAAACTCATTCAAATGCAAGTGCTTCTATCTGTTGTCTTGATTGTTTCCCACTCATTCCTTTTGATTTGGGGAACATGTCAAAATCCCATGCCCAGTGAACTTCAGATAGAGCTCGCGGAAATGCTCAGTGGACACCCCAGGTAGGGTAAGGATTAGCATTTCCACACTACTCAGAGAATATTTATTTTCAGGGATGGATTTTTAGCCCAATTCAAGTTGAAGAAAAGTGGTTTCGTGAAAATCGCAGAAAATTTTTTTTCAGAAACTCCGGGGTGCCTGGAGGTCAAGGTGCACCACGCGACAGTTGTATTCCAAAACTGAGTCACTCAGCTCACACGAGTACCCAAGCATGCTTGAAATTCATTCAAATGCAAGTGCTTCTATCTGTTGTCTTGATTGTTTCCCACTCATTCCTTTTGGTTTGGGGAACATGTCAAAATCCCCTGCCCAGAGAACTTCAGGTAGAGCTCGCGGAAATGCTCATTGGATACCCCAGGCAGGGTAAGGATCAGTATTTCCACACTACTCAGAGAATTTTTATTTTCAGTGATGGATTTTTAGACCAATTCAAGTTGATGAAAAGTGGTTTCGTGAAAATCGCAGAAAATTTTTTTTCAGAAACACCAGGGTGCCTGGAGGTCGCGGTGCACCACGCGACAGTTGTATTTGAAAACTGAGTCACTCAGATCACACGAGTACCCAAGCATGCTTGAAAGTCATTCAAATGCAAGTGCTTCTATCTGTTGTCTTGATTGTTTCCCACTCATTCCTTTTTTTTTGGGGAACATGTCAAAATCCCATGCCCAGAGAACTTCAGGTAGAGCTCGCGGAAATGCTCATTGGATACCCCAGCCAGGGTAAGGATAAGTATTTCCACACTACTCAAAAAAATTTTATTTTCAGGGATGGATTTTTAGCCCAATTCAAGTTGATGAAAAGTGGTTTAGTGAAAATTGCAGAAATTTTTTTTTCAGAAACTCCGGGGTGCCTTGAGGTCGCGATGCACCACGCGACAGTTGTATTCCAAAACTGAGTCACTCAGATCACACGAGTACCCAAGCATGCTTGAAACTCATTCAAATGCAAGTGCTTCTATCTGTTGTCTTGATCGTTTCCCACTCATTCCTTTTGGTTTGGGGAACATGTCAAAATCCCATGCCCAGAAACTTCAGTTAGAGCTCGCGGAAATGCTCAGTGGACAACCTAGGCAGGGTAAGGATCAGTATTTCCACACTACTCAGAGAATTTTTATTTTCAGGGATGGATTTTTAGCCCAATTCAAGTTGATGAAAAGTGGTTTCGTGAAAATCGCAGAAAATTTTTTTTCAGAAACTCCGGGGTGCCTGGAAGTCGCGGTGCACTACGCGACAGTTGTATTCCAAAACTGAGTCACTCAGATCACACGAGTACCCAAGCATGCTTGAAACTCATTCAAATGCAAGTGCTTCTATCTGTTGTCTTGATCGTTTCCCACTCATTCCTTTTCGTTTGGGGAACATGTCAAAATCCCATGCCCAGAGAACTTCAGGTAGAGTTCGGGGAAATGCTCAGTGGACAACCCAGGCAGGGTAAGGATCAGCATTTCCACACTACTCAGAGAATTTTTATTTTCAGGGATGGATTTTTAGCCCAATTCAAGTTGAAGAAAAGTGGTTTCGTGAAAATCGCAGAAAATTTTTTTTCAGAAACTCCGGGGTGCCTTGAGGTAGCGATGCACCACGCGACAGTTGTATTCCAAAACTGAATCATTCAGATAACACGAGTACCCAAGCATGCTTGAAACTCATTCAAATCCATGTGCCTCTATCTCTTTTCTTGATTGTTTCCCACTCATTCCTTTTGGTTTGGGGAACATGTCAAAATCCCATGCCCAGAGAATTTCAGTTAGAGTTCGGGGAAATGCTCAGTGGACAACCCAGGCAAGGTAAGGATCAGCATTTACACACTACTCAGAGAATTTTTATTTTCAGGGATGGATTTTTAGCCCAATTCACGTTGAAGAAAAGTGGTTTCGTGAAAATCGCAGAAAATTTTTTTTCAGAAACTCCGGGGTGCCTGGAGGTCGCGGAGCACTACGCGACAGTTGTATTCCAAAACTGAGTCACTCAGCTCACACGAGTACCCAAGCATGCTTGAAATTCATTCAAATGCAAGTGCTTCTATCTGTTGTCTTGATTGTTTCCCACTCATTCCTTTTGGTTTGGGGAACATGTCAAAATCCCCTGCCCAGAGAACTTCAGGTAGAGCTCGCGGAAATGCTCATTGGATACCCCAGGCAGGGTAAGGATCAGTATTTCCACACTACTCAGAGAATTTTTATTTTCAGTGATGGATTTTTAGACCAATTCAAGTTGATGAAAAGTGGTTTCGTGAAAATCGCAGAAAATTTTTTTTCAGAAACACCAGGGTGCCTGGAGGTCGCGGTGCACCACGCGACAGTTGTATTTGAAAACTGAGTCACTCAGATCACACGAGTACCCAAGCATGCTTGAAACTCATTCAAATGCAAGTCCTTCTATCTGTTGTCTTGATCGTTTCCCACTCATTCCTTTTGGTTTGGGGAACATGTCAAAATCCCATGCCCAGAGAACTTCAGGTAGAGCTCGCGGAAATGCTCATTGGATACCCCAGGCAGGGTAAGGATAAGTATTTCCACACTACTCAAAAAAATTTTATTTTCAGGGATGGATTTTTAGCCCAATTCAAGTTGATGAAAAGTGGTTTCGTGAAAATTGCAGAAAATTTTTTTTCAGATACTCCGGGGTGCCTTGAGGTCGCGATGCACCACGCGACAGTTGTATTCCAAAACTGAGTCACTCAGATCACACGAGTACCCAAGCATGCTTGAAACTCATTCAAATGCAAGTGCTTCTATCTGTTGTCTTGATCGTTTCCCACTCATTCCTTTTCGTTTGGGGAACATGTCAAAATCCCATGCCCAGAGAACTTCAGGTAGAGTTCGGGGAAATGCTCAGTGGACAACCCAGGCAGGGTAAGGATCAGCATTTCCACACTACTCAGAGAATTTTTATTTTCAGGGATGGATTTTTAGCCCAATTCAAGTTGAAGAAAAGTGGTTTCGTGAAAATCGCAGAAAATTTTTTTTCAGAAACTCCGGGGTGCCTTGAGGTAGCGATGCACCACGCGACAGTTGTATTCCAAAACTGAATCACTCAGATCACACGAGTACCCAAGCATGCTTGAAACTCATTCAAATCCATGTGCCTCTATCTCTTTTCTTGATTGTTTCCCACTCATTCCTTTTGGTTTGGGGAACATGTCAAAATCCCATGCCCACAGAATTTCAGTTAGAGTTCGGGGAAATGCTCAGTGGACAACCCAGGCAAGGTAAGGATCAGCATTTACACACTACTCAGAGAATTTTTATTTTCAGGGATGGATTTTTAGCCCAATTCACGTTGAAGAAAAGTGGTTTCGTGAAAATCGCAGAAAATTTTTTTTCAGAAACTCCGGGGTGCCTGGAGGTCGCGGAGCACTACGCGACAGTTGTATTCCAAAACTGAGTCACTCAGATCACACGAGTACCCAAGCATGCTTGAAACTCATTCAAATGCAAGTGCTTCTATCTGTTGTCTTGATTGTTTCCCACTCATTCCTTTTGATTTGGGGAACATGTCAAAATCCCATGCCCAGTGAACTTCAGATAGAGCTCGCGGAAATGCTCAGTGGACACCCCAGGTAGGGTAAGGATTAGCATTTCCACACTACTCAGAGAATATTTATTTTCAGGGATGGATTTTTAGCCCAATTCAAGTTGAAGAAAAGTGGTTTCGTGAAAATCGCAGAAAATTTTTTTTCAGAAACTCCGGGGTGCCTGGAGGTCAAGGTGCACCACGCGACAGTTGTATTCCAAAACTGAGTCACTCAGCTCACACGAGTACCCAAGCATGCTTGAAATTCATTCAAATGCAAGTGCTTCTATCTGTTGTCTTGATTGTTTCCCACTCATTCCTTTTGGTTTGGGGAACATGTCAAAATCCCCTGCCCAGAGAACTTCAGGTAGAGCTCGCGGAAATGCTCATTGGATACCCCAGGCAGGGTAAGGATCAGTATTTCCACACTACTCAGAGAATTTTTATTTTCAGTGATGGATTTTTAGACCAATTCAAGTTGATGAAAAGTGGTTTCGTGAAAATCGCAGAAAATTTTTTTTCAGAAACACCAGGGTGCCTGGAGGTCGCGGTGCACCACGCGACAGTTGTATTTGAAAACTGAGTCACTCAGATCACACGAGTACCCAAGCATGCTTGAAAGTCATTCAAATGCAAGTGCTTCTATCTGTTGTCTTGATTGTTTCCCACTCATTCCTTTTTTTTTGGGGAACATGTCAAAATCCCATGCCCAGAGAACTTCAGGTAGAGCTCGCGGAAATGCTCATTGGATACCCCAGCCAGGGTAAGGATAAGTATTTCCACACTACTCAAAAAAATTTTATTTTCAGGGATGGATTTTTAGCCCAATTCAAGTTGATGAAAAGTGGTTTAGTGAAAATTGCAGAAATTTTTTTTTCAGAAACTCCGGGGTGCCTTGAGGTCGCGATGCACCACGCGACAGTTGTATTCCAAAACTGAGTCACTCAGATCACACGAGTACCCAAGCATGCTTGAAACTCATTCAAATGCAAGTGCTTCTATCTGTTGTCTTGATCGTTTCCCACTCATTCCTTTTGGTTTGGGGAACATGTCAAAATCCCATGCCCAGAAACTTCAGTTAGAGCTCGCGGAAATGCTCAGTGGACAACCTAGGCAGGGTAAGGATCAGTATTTCCACACTACTCAGAGAATTTTTATTTTCAGGGATGGATTTTTAGCCCAATTCAAGTTGATGAAAAGTGGTTTCGTGAAAATCGCAGAAATTTTTTTTTCAGAAACTCCGGGGTGCCTGGAAGTCGCGGTGCACTACGCGACAGTTGTATTCCAAAACTGAGTCACTCAGATCACACGAGTACCCAAGCATGCTTGAAACTCATTAAAATGCAAGTGCTTCTATCTGTTGTCTTGATTGTTTCCGACTCATTCCTTTTGGTTTGGGTATCATGTCAAAATCCCATGCCCAGTGAACTTCAGATAGAGCTCGCGGAAATGCTCAGTGGACACCCCAGGTAGGGTAAGGATTACCATTTCCACACTACTCAGAGAATATTTATTTTCAGGGATGGATTTTTAGCCCAATTCAAGTTGAAGAAAAGTGGTTTCGTGAAAATCGCAGAAAATTTTTTTTCAGAAACTCCGGGGTGCCTGGAGGTCAAGGTGCACCACGCGACAGTTGTATTCCAAAACTGAGTCACTCAGATCACACGAGTACCCAAGCATGCTTGAAACTCATTCAAATGCAAGTGCTTCTATCTGTTGTCTTGATTGTTTCCCACTCATTCCTTTTGGTTTGGGGAACATGTCAAAATCACCTGCCCAGAGAACTTCAGGTAGAGCTCGCGGAAATGCTCATTGGATACCCCAGGCAGGGTAAGGATCAGTATTTCCACACTACTCAGAGAATTTTTATTTTCAGTGATGGATTTTTAGACCAATTCAAGTTGATGAAAAGTGGTTTCGTAAAAATCGCAGAAAATTTTTTTTCAGAAACACCGGGGTGCCTGGAGGTCGCGGTGCACCACGCGACAGTTGTATTTGAAAACTGAGTCACTCAGATCACACGAGTACCCAAGCATGCTTGAAACTCATTCAAATGCAAGTGCTTCTATCTGTTGTCTTGGTTGTTTACCACTCATTCCTTTTGGTTTGGGGAACATGTCAAAATCCCATGCCCAGAGAACTTCAGTTAGAGTTCGGGGAAATGCTCAGTGGACAACCCAGGCAGGGTAAGGATCAGCATTTACACACTACTCAGAGAATTTTTATTTTCAGGGATAGATTTTTAGCCCAATTCAAGTTGAAGAAAAGTGGTTTCGTGAAAATTGCAGAAAATATTTTTTCCGAAACTCCGGGGTGCCTGGAGGTCGCGGTGCACCACGCGACAGTTGTATTCCAAAACTGAGTCACTCAGATCACACGAGTACCCAAGCATGCTTGAAACTCATTCAAATGCAAGTGCTTCTATCTGTTGTCTTGATTGTTTACCACTCATTCCTTTTTTTTTGGGGAACATGTCAAAATCCCATGCCTAGAGAACTTCAGGTAGAGCTCGCGGAAATGCTCATTGGATACCCCAGGCAGGGTAAGGATAAGTATTTCCACACTACTCAAAAAATTTTTATTTTCAGGGATGGATTTTTAGCCCAATTCAAGTTGATGAAAAGTGGTTTCGTGAAAATTGCAGAAAATTTTTTTTCAGAAACTCCGGGGTGCCTTGAGGTCGCGATGCACCACGCGACAGTTGTATTCCAAAACTGAGTCACTCAGATCACACGAGTACCCAAGCATGCTTGAAACTCATTCAAATCCATGTGCCTCTATCTCTTTTCTTGATTGTTTCCCACTCATTCCTTTTGGTTTGGGGAACATGTCAAAATCCCATGCCCAGAGAATTTCAGTTAGAGTTCGGGGAAATGCTCAGTGGACAACCCAGGCAAGGTAAGGATCAGCATTTACACACTACTCAGAGAATTTTTATTTTCAGGGATGGATTTTTAGCCCAATTCACGTTGAAGAAAAGTGGTTTCGTGAAAATTGCAGAAAATTTTTTTTCAGAAACTCCGGGGTGCCTGGAGGTCGCGGAGCAGTACGCGACAGTTGTATTCCAAAACTGAGTCACTCAGATCACACGAGTACCCAAGCATGCTTGAAACTCATTCAAATGCAAGTGCTTCTATCTGTTGTCTTGATTGTTTCCCACTCATTCCTTTTGGTTTGGGTAACATGTCAAAATCCCATGCCCAGTGAACTTCAGATAGAGCTCGCGGAAATGCTCAGTGGACACCCCAGGTAGGGTAAGGATTAGCATTTCCACACTACTCAGAGAATATTTATTTTCAGGGATGGATTTTTAGCCCAATTCAAGTTGAAGAAAAGTGGTTTCGTGAAAATCGCAGAAAATTTTTTTTCAGAAACTCCGGGGTGCCTGGAGGTCAAGGTGCACCACGCGACAGTTGTATTCCAAAACTGAGTCACTCAGATCACACGAGTACCCAAGCATGCTTGAAACTCATTCAAATGCAAGTGCTTCTATCTGTTGTCTTGACTGTTTCCCACTCATTCCTTTTGGTTTGGGTAACATGTCAAAATCCCATGCCCAGAGAACTTCAAGTAGAGTTCGCGGAAATGCTCAGTGGACACCCCAGGCAGGGTAAGGATCAGCATTTACACACTACTCAGAGAATTTTTATTTTCAGGGATGGATTTTTAGCCCAATTCAAGTTGAAGAAAAGTGGTTTCGTGAAAATCGCAGAAAATTTTTTTTCAGAAACTCCGGGGTGCCTGGAGGTCACGGTGCACCACGCGACAGTTGTATTCGAAAACTGAGTCACTCAGATCACACGAGTACCCAAGCATGCTTGAAACTCATTCAAATTCAAGTGCTTCTATCTGTTGTCTTGATTGTTTCCCACTCATTCCTTTTGGTTTGGGTAACATCTCAAAATCCCATGCCCAGAGAACTTCAAGTAGAGTTCGCGGAAATGCTCAGTGGACACCCCAGGTAGGGTAAGGATCAGCATTTCCACACTACTCAGAGAATATTTATTTTCAGGTATGGATTTTTAGCCCAATTCAAGTTGATGAAAAGTGGTTTCGTGAAAATCGCAGAAAATTTTTTTTCAGAAACTCCGGGGTGCCTTGAGGTCGCGATGCACCACGCGACAGTTGTATTCTAAAACTGAGTCACTCAGATCACACGAGTACCCAAGCATGCTTGAAACTCATTCAAATGCAACTGCTTCTATCTGTTGTCTTGATTGTTTCCCACTCATTCCTTTTGGTTTGGGGAACATGTCAAAATCCCATGCCTAGAGAACTTCAGGTAGAGCTCGCGGAAATGCTCAGTGGACAACCGAGGCAGGGTAAGGATCAGTATTTCCACACTACTCAGAGAATATTTATTTTCAGGGATGGATTTTTAGCCCAATTCAAGTTGAAGAAAAGTGGTTTCGTGAAAATCGCAGAAAATTTTTTTTCAGAAACTCCGGGGTGGCTGGAAGTCGCGGTGCACCACGCGACAGTTTTATTCCAAAACTGAGTCAATCAGATCACACGAGTACCCAAGCATGCTTGAAACTCATTCAAATTCAAGTGCTTCTATCTGTTGTCTTGATTGTTTCCCACTCATTCCTTTTGGTTTGGGTAACATGTCAAAATCCCATGCCGAAAGAACTTCAAGTAGAGTTCGCGGAAATGCTCAGTGGACACCCCAGGTAGGGTAAGGATCAGCATTTCCACACTACTCAGAGAATATTTATTTTCAGGTATGGATTTTTAGCCCAATTCAAGTTGATGAAAAGTGGTTTCGTGAAAATCGCAGAAAATTTTTTTTCAGAAACTCCGGGGTGCCTTGAGGTCGCGATGCACCACGCGACAGTTGTATTCTAAAACTGAGTCACTCAGATCACACGAGTACCCAAGCATGCTTGAAACTCATTCAAATGCAACTGCTTCTATCTGTTGTCTTGATTGTTTCCCACTCATTCCTTTTGGTTTGGGGAACATGTCAAAATCCCATGCCTAGAGAACTTCAGGTAGAGCTCGCGGAAATGCTCAGTGGACAACCGAGGCAGGGTAAGGATCAGTATTTCCACACTACTCAGAGAATATTTATTTTCAGGGATGGATTTTTAGCCCAATTCAAGTTGAAGAAAAGTGGTTTCGTGAAAATCGCAGAAAATTTTTTTTCAGAAACTCCGGCGTGGCTGGAAGTCGCGGTGCACCACGCGACAGTTTTATTCCAAAACTGAGTCAATCAGATCACACGAGTACCCAAGCATGCTTGAAACTCATTCAAATGCAAGTGCTTCTATCTGTTGTCTTGATTGTTTCCCACTCATTCCTTTTGGTTTGGGGAACATGTCAAAATCCCATGCCGAGAGAACTTCAGGTAGAGCTCGCGGAAATGCTCATTGGATACCCCAGGCAGGGTAAGGATCAGTATTTCCACACTACTCAGAAAATTTTTATTTTCAGGGATGGATTTTTAGCCCAATTCACATTGAAGAAAAGTGGTTTCGTGAAAATCGCAGAAAATTATTTTTCAGAAACTCCGGGGTGCCTGGAGGTCGCGGTGCACCACGCGACAGTTGTATTCGAATACTGAGTCACTCAGATCACACGAGTACCCAAGCATGCTTGAAACTCATTCAAATGCAAGTGCTTCTATCTGTTGTCTTGATTGTTTCCCACTCGTTCCTTTTGGTTTGGGGAACATGTCAAAATCCCATGCCCAGAGAACTTCAGGTAGAGCTCGCGGAAATGCTCAGTGGACAACCCAGGCAGTGTAAGGATCAGTATTTCCACACTACTCAGAGAATTTTTATTTTCAGGGATGGATTTTTAGCCCAATTCAAGTTGAAGAAAAGTGGTTTCGTGAAAATCGCAGAAAATTTTTTTTCAGAAACTCCGGGGTGCCTGGAGGTCAAGGTGCACCACGCGACAGTTGTATTCCAAAACTGTCACTCAGATCACACGAGTACCCAAGCATGCTTGAAACTCATTCAAATGCAAGTGCTTCTATCTGTTGTCTTGATTGTTTCCCACTCATTCCTTTTGGTTTGGGGAACATGTCAAAATCCCCTGCCCAGAGAACTTCAGGTAGAGCTCGCGGAAATGCTCATTGGATACCCCAGCCAGGGTAAGGATAAGTATTTCCACACTACTCAAAAAAATTTTATTTTCAGGGATGGATTTTTAGCCCAATTCAAGTTGATGAAAAGTGGTTTCGTGAAAATTGCAGAAAATTTTTTTTCAGAAACTCCGGGGTGCCTTGAGGTCGCGATGCACCACGCGACAGTTGTATTCCAAAACTGAGTCACTCAGATCACACGAGTACCCAAGCATGCTTGAAACTCATTCAAATGCAAGTGCTTCTATCTGTTGTCTTGATCGTTTCCCACTCATTCCTTTTGGTTTGGGGAACATGTCAAAATCCCATGCCCAGAAACTTCAGTTAGAGCTCTCGGAAATGCTCAGTGGACAACCTAGGCAGGGTAAGGATCAGTATTTCCACACTACTCAGAGAATTTTTATTTTCAGGGATGGATTTTTAGCCCAATTCAAGTTGATGAAAAGTGGTTTCGTGAAAATCGCAGAAAATTTTTTTTCAGAAACTCCGGGGTGCCTGGAAGTCGCAGTGCACTACGCGACAGTTGTATTCCAAAACTGAGTCACTCAGATCACACGAGTACCCAAGCAAGCTTGAAACTCATTAAAATGCAAGTGCTTCTATCTGTTGTCTTGATTGTTTCCGACTCATTCCTTTTGGTTTGGGTAACATGTCAAAATCCCATGCCCAGAGAACTTCAAGTAGAGTTCGCGGAAATGCTCAGTGGACACCCCAGGTAGGGTAAGGATCAGCATTTCCACACTACTCAGAGAATATTTATTTTCAGGGATGGATTTTTAGCCCAATTCAAGTTGAAGAAAAGTGGTTTCGTGAAAATCGCAGAAAATATTTTTTCCGAAACTCCGGGGTGCCTGGAGGTCACGGTGCACCACGCGACAGTTGTATTTGAAAACTGAGTCACTCAGATCACACGAGTACCCAAGCATGCTTGAAACTCATTCAAATGCAAGTGCTTCTATCTGTTGTCTTGGTTGTTTACCACTCATTCCTTTTGGTTTGGGGAACATGTCAAAATCCCATGCCCAGAAACTTCAGTTAGAGCTCGCGGAAATGCTCAGTGGACAACCTAGGCAGGGTAAGGATCAGTATTTCCACACTACTCAGAGAATTTTTATTTTCAGGGATGGATTTTTAGCCCAATTCAAGTTGATGAAAAGTGGTTTCGTGAAAATCGCAGAAAATTTTTTTTCAGAAACTCCGGGGTGCCTGGAAGTCGCGGTGCACTACGCGACAGTTGTATTCCAAAACTGAGTCACTCAGATCACACGAGTACCCAAGCATGCTTGAAACTCATTAAAATGCAAGTGCTTCTATCTGTTGTCTTGATTGTTTCCGACTCATTCCTTTTGGTTTGGGTATCATGTCAAAATCCCATGCCCAGTGAACTTCAGATAGAGCTCGCGGAAATGCTCAGTGGACACCCCAGGTAGGGTAAGGATTAGCATTTCCACACTACTCAGAGAATATTTATTTTCAGGGATGGATTTTTAGCCCAATTCAAGTTGAAGAAAAGTGGTTTCGTGAAAATCGCAGAAAATTTTTTTTCAGAAACTCCGGGGTGCCTGGAGGTCAAGGTGCACCACGCGACAGTTGTATTCCAAAACTGAGTCACTCAGATCACACGAGTACCCAAGCATGCTTGAAACTCATTCAAATGCAAGTGCTTCTATCTGTTGTCTTGATTGTTTCCCACTCATTCCTTTTGGTTTGGGGAACATGTCAAAATCACCTGCCCAGAGAACTTCAGGTAGAGCTCGCGGAAATGCTCATTGGATACCCCAGGCAGGGTAAGGATCAGTATTTCCACACTACTCAGAGAATTTTTATTTTCAGTGATGGATTTTTAGACCAATTCAAGTTGATGAAAAGTGGTTTCGTAAAAATCGCAGAAAATTTTTTTTCAGAAACACCGGGGTGCCTGGAGGTCGCGGTGCACCACGCGACAGTTGTATTTGAAAACTGAGTCACTCAGATCACACGAGTACCCAAGCATGCTTGAAACTCATTCAAATGCAAGTGCTTCTATCTGTTGTCTTGGTTGTTTACCACTCATTCCTTTTGGTTTGGGGAACATGTCAAAATCCCATGCCCAGAGAACTTCAGTTAGAGTTCGGGGAAATGCTCAGTGGACAACCCAGGCAGGGTAAGGATCAGCATTTACACACTACTCAGAGAATTTTTATTTTCAGGGATAGATTTTTAGCCCAATTCAAGTTGAAGAAAAGTGGTTTCGTGAAAATTGCAGAAAATATTTTTTCCGAAACTCCGGGGTGCCTGGAGGTCGCGGTGCACCACGCGACAGTTGTATTCCAAAACTGAGTCACTCAGATCACACGAGTACCCAAGCATGCTTGAAACTCATTCAAATGCAAGTGCTTCTATCTGTTGTCTTGATTGTTTACCACTCATTCCTTTTTTTTTGGGGAACATGTCAAAATCCCATGCCTAGAGAACTTCAGGTAGAGCTCGCGGAAATGCTCATTGGATACCCCAGGCAGGGTAAGGATAAGTATTTCCACACTACTCAAAAAATTTTTATTTTCAGGGATGGATTTTTAGCCCAATTCAAGTTGATGAAAAGTGGTTTCGTGAAAATTGCAGAAAATTTTTTTTCAGAAACTCCGGGGTGCCTTGAGGTCGCGATGCACCACGCGACAGTTGTATTCCAAAACTGAGTCACTCAGATCACACGAGTACCCAAGCATGCTTGAAACTCATTCAAATCCATGTGCCTCTATCTCTTTTCTTGATTGTTTCCCACTCATTCCTTTTGGTTTGGGTAACATGTCAAAATCCCATGCCCAGAGAACTTCAAGTAGAGTTCGCGGAAATGCTCAGTGGACACCCCAGGCGGGGTAAGGATCAGCATTTACACACTACTCAGAGAATTTTTATTTTCAGGGATGGATTTTTAGCCCAATTCAAGTTGAAGAAAAGTGGTTTCGTGAAAATCGCAGAAAATTTTTTTTCAGAAACTCCGGGGTGCCTGGAGGTCACGGTGCACCACGCGACAGTTGTATTCGAAAACTGAGTCACTCAGATCACACGAGTACCCAAGCATGCTTGAAACTCATTCAAATGCAACTGCTTCTATCTGTTGTCTTGATTGTTTCCCACTCATTCCTTTTGGTTTGGGGAACATGTCAAAATCCCATGCCTAGAGAACTTCAGGTAGAGCTCGCGGAAATGCTCAGTGGACAACCGAGGCAGGGTAAGGATCAGTATTTCCACACTACTCAGAGAATATTTATTTTCAGGGATGGATTTTTAGCCCAATTCAAGTTGAAGAAAAGTGGTTTCGTGAAAATCGCAGAAAATTTTTTTTCAGAAACTCCGGGGTGGCTGGAAGTCGCGGTGCACCACGCGACAGTTTTATTCCAAAACTGAGTCAATCAGATCACACGAGTACCCAAGCATGCTTGAAACTCATTCAAATGCAAGTGCTTCTATCTGTTGTCTTGATTGTTTCCCACTCATTCCTTTTGGTTTGGGGAACATGTCAAAATCCCATGCCGAGAGAACTTCAGGTAGAGCTCGCGGAAATGCTCATTGGATACCCCAGGCAGGGTAAGGATCAGTATTTCCACACTACTCAGAGAATTTTTATTTTCAGGGATGGATTTTTAGCCCAATTCAAGTTGAAGAAAAGTGGTTTCGTGAAAATCGCAGAAAATTTTTTTTCAGAAACTCCGGGGTGCCTGGAGGTCACGGTGCACCACGCGACAGTTGTATTCGAAAACTGAGTCACTCAGATCACACGAGTACCCAAGCATGCTTGAAACTCATTCAAATTCAAGTGCTTCTATCTGTTGTCTTGATTGTTTCCCACTCATTCCTTTTGGTTTGGGTAACATATCAAAATCCCATGCCCAGAGAACTTCAAGTAGAGTTCGCGGAAATGCTCAGTGGACACCCCAGGTAGGGTAAGGATCAGCATTTCCACACTACTCAGAGAATATTTATTTTCAGGTATGGATTTTTAGCCCAATTCAAGTTGATGAAAAGTGGTTTCGTGAAAATCGCAGAAAATTTTTTTTCAGAAACTCCGGGGTGCCTTGAGGTCGCGATGCACCACGCGACAGTTGTATTCTAAAACTGAGTCACTCAGATCACACGAGTACCCAAGCATGCTTGAAACTCATTCAAATGCAACTGCTTCTATCTGTTGTCTTGATTGTTTCCCACTCATTCCTTTTGGTTTGGGGAACATGTCAAAATCCCATGCCTAGAGAACTTCAGGTAGAGCTCGCGGAAATGCTCAGTGGACAACCGAGGCAGGGTAAGGATCAGTATTTCCACACTACTCAGAGAATATTTATTTTCAGGGATGGATTTTTAGCCCAATTCAAGTTGAAGAAAAGTGGTTTCGTGAAAATCGCAGAAAATTTTTTTTCAGAAACTCCGGGGTGGCTGGAAGTCGCGGTGCACCACGCGACAGTTTTATTCCAAAACTGAGTCAATCAGATCACACGAGTACCCAAGCATGCTTGAAACTCATTCAAATGCAAGTGCTTCTATCTGTTGTCTTGATTGTTTCCCACTCATTCCTTTTGGTTTGGGGAACATGTCAAAATCCCATGCCGAGAGAACTTCAGGTAGAGCTCGCGGAAATGCTCATTGGATACCCCCGGCAGGGTAAGGATCAGTATTTCCACACTACTCAGAGAATTTTTATTTTCAGGGATGGATTTTTAGCCCAATTCAAGTTGAAGAAAAGTGGTTTCGTGAAAATCGCAGAAAATTTTTTTTCAGAAACTCCGGGGTGCCTGGAGGTCACGGTGCACCACGCGACAGTTGTATTCGAAAACTGAGTCACTCAGATCACACGAGTACCCAAGCATGCTTGAAACTCATTCAAATTCAAGTGCTTCTATCTGTTGTCTTGATTGTTTCCCACTCATTCCTTTTGGTTTGGGTAACATGTCAAAATCCCATGCCCAGAGAACTTCAAGTAGAGTTCGCGGAAATGCTCAGTGGACACCCCAGGTAGGGTAAGGATCAGCATTTCCACACTACTCAGAGAATATTTATTTTCAGGTATGGATTTTTAGCCCAATTCAAGTTGATGAAAAGTGGTTTCGTGAAAATCGCAGAAAATTTTTTTTCAGAAACTCCGGGGTGCCTTGAGGTCGCGATGCACCACGCGACAGTTGTATTCTAAAACTGAGTCACTCAGATCACACGAGTACCCAAGCATGCTTGAAACTCATTCAAATGCAACTGCTTCTATCTGTTGTCTTGATTGTTTCCCACTCATTCCTTTTGGTTTGGGGAACATGTCAAAATCCCATGCCTAGAGAACTTCAGGTAGAGCTCGCGGAAATGCTCAGTGGACAACCGAGGCAGGGTAAGGATCAGTATTTCCACACTACTCAGAGAATATTTATTTTCAGGGATGGATTTTTAGCCCAATTCAAGTTGAAGAAAAGTGGTTTCGTGAAAATCGCAGAAAATTTTTTTTCAGAAACTCCGGCGTGGCTGGAAGTCGCGGTGCACCACGCGACAGTTTTATTCCAAAACTGAGTCAATCAGATCACACGAGTACCCAAGCATGCTTGAAACTCATTCAAATGCAAGTGCTTCTATCTGTTGTCTTGATTGTTTCCCACTCATTCCTTTTGGTTTGGGGAACATGTCAAAATCCCATGCCGAGAGAACTTCAGGTAGAGCTCGCGGAAATGCTCATTGGATACCCCAGGCAGGGTAAGGATCAGTATTTCCACACTACTCAGAAAATTTTTATTTTCAGGGATGGATTTTTAGCCCAATTCACATTGAAGAAAAGTGGTTTCGTGAAAATCGCAGAAAATTATTTTTCAGAAACTCCGGGGTGCCTGGAGGTCGCGGTGCACCACGCGACAGTTGTATTCGAATACTGAGTCACTCAGATCACACGAGTACCCAAGCATGCTTGAAACTCATTCAAATGCAAGTGCTTCTATCTGTTGTCTTGATTGTTTCCCACTCATTCCTTTTGGTTTGGGGAACATGTCAAAATCCCATGCCGAGAGAACTTCAGGTAGAGCTCGCGGAAATGCTCATTGGATACCCCAGGCAGGGTAAGGATCAGTATTTCCACACTACTCAGAGAATTTTTATTTTCAGGGATGGATTTTTAGCCCAATTCAAGTTGAAGAAAAGTGGTTTCGTGAAAATCGCAGAAAATTTTTTTTCAGAAACTCCGGGGTGCCTGGAGGTCAAGGTGCACCACGCGACAGTTGTATTCCAAAACTGTCACTCAGATCACACGAGTACCCAAGCATGCTTGAAACTCATTCAAATGCAAGTGCTTCTATCTGTTGTCTTGATTGTTTCCCACTCATTCCTTTTGGTTTGGGGAACATGTCAAAATCCCCTGCCCAGAGAACTTCAGGTAGAGCTCGCGGAAATGCTCATTGGATACCCCAGCCAGGGTAAGGATAAGTATTTCCACACTACTCAAAAAAATTTTATTTTCAGGGATGGATTTTTAGCCCAATTCAAGTTGATGAAAAGTGGTTTCGTGAAAATTGCAGAAAATTTTTTTTCAGAAACTCCGGGGTGCCTTGAGGTCGCGATGCACCACGCGACAGTTGTATTCCAAAACTGAGTCACTCAGATCACACGAGTACCCAAGCATGCTTGAAACTCATTCAAATGCAAGTGCTTCTATCTGTTGTCTTGATCGTTTCCCACTCATTCCTTTTGGTTTGGGGAACATGTCAAAATCCCATGCCCAGAAACTTCAGTTAGAGCTCTCGGAAATGCTCAGTGGACAACCTAGGCAGGGTAAGGATCAGTATTTCCACACTACTCAGAGAATTTTTATTTTCAGGGATGGATTTTTAGCCCAATTCAAGTTGATGAAAAGTGGTTTCGTGAAAATCGCAGAAAATTTTTTTTCAGAAACTCCGGGGTGCCTGGAAGTCGCAGTGCACTACGCGACAGTTGTATTCCAAAACTGAGTCACTCAGATCACACGAGTACCCAAGCAAGCTTGAAACTCATTAAAATGCAAGTGCTTCTATCTGTTGTCTTGATTGTTTCCGACTCATTCCTTTTGGTTTGGGTAACATGTCAAAATCCCATGCCCAGAGAACTTCAAGTAGAGTTCGCGGAAATGCTCAGTGGACACCCCAGGTAGGGTAAGGATCAGCATTTCCACACTACTCAGAGAATATTTATTTTCAGGGATGGATTTTTAGCCCAATTCAAGTTGAAGAAAAGTGGTTTCGTGAAAATCGCAGAAAATATTTTTTCCGAAACTCCGGGGTGCCTGGAGGTCACGGTGCACCACGCGACAGTTGTATTTGAAAACTGAGTCACTCAGATCACACGAGTACCCAAGCATGCTTGAAACTCATTCAAATGCAAGTGCTTCTATCTGTTGTCTTGGTTGTTTACCACTCATTCCTTTTGGTTTGGGGAACATGTCAAAATCCCATGCCCAGAGAACTTCAGTTAGAGTTCGGGGAAATGCTCAGTGGACAACCCAGCCAGGGTAAGGATAAGTATTTCCACACTACTCAAAAAATTTTTATTTTCAGGGATGGATTTTTAGCCCAATTCAAGTTGATGAAAAGTGGTTTCGTGAAAATCGCAGAAAATTTTTTTTCAGAAACTCCGGGGTGCCTGGAAGTCGCGGTGCACCACGCAACAGTTGTATTCCAAAACTGAGTCACTCAGATCAGACGAGTACCCAAGCATGCTTGAAACTCATTAAAATGCAAGTGCATCTATCTGTTGTCTTGATTGTTTCCGACTCATTCCTTTTGGTTTGGGTAACATGTCAAAATCCCATGCCCAGAGAACTTCAAGTAGAGTTCGCGGAAATGCTCAGTGGACACCCCAGGTAGGGTAAGGATCAGCATTTCCACACTACTCAGAGAATATTTATTTTCAGGGATGGATTTTTAGCCCAATTCAAGTTGAAGAAAAGTGGTTTCGTGAAAATCGCAGAAAATTTTTTTTCAGAAACTCCGGGGTGCCTGGAGGTCGCGGTGCACCACGCGACAGTTGTATTCGAAAACTGAGTCACTCAGATCACACGAGTACCCAACCATGCTTGAAACTCATTCAAATTCAAGTGCTTCTATCTGTTGTCTTGATTGTTTCCCACTCATTCCTTTTGGTTTGGGTAACATGTCAAAATCCCATGCCCAGAGAACTTCAAGTAGAGTTCGCGGAAATGCTCAGTGGACACCCCAGGTAGGGTAAGGATCAGCATTTCCACACTACTCAGAGAATATTTATTTTCAGGTATGGATTTTTAGCCCAATTCAAGTTGATGAAAAGTGGTATCGTGAAAATTGCAGAAAATTTTTTTTCAGAAACTCCGTTGTGCCTTGAGGTCGCGATGCACCACGCGACAATTGTATTCCAAAACTGAGTCACTCAGATCAAAGGAGTACCCAAGCATGCTTGAAACTCATTCAAATGCAAGTGCTTCTATCTGTTGTCTTGATTGTTTCCCACTCATTCCTTTTGGTTTGGGGAACATGTCAAAATCCCATGTCCAGAGAACTTCAGGTAGAGTTCGGGGAAATGCTCAGTGGACAACCCAGGCAGGGTAAGGATCAGCATTTCCACACTACTCAGAGAATTTTTATTTTCAGGGATGGATTTTTAGCCCAATTCAAGTTGAAGAAAAGTGGTTTCGTGAAAATTGCAGAAAATTTTTTTTCAGAAACTCCGGGGTGCCTTGAGGTCGCGATGCACCACGCGACAGTTGTATTCCAAAACTGAGTCACTCAGATCACACGAGTACCCAAGCATGCTTGAAACTCATTCAAATCCATGTGCCTCTATCTCTTTTCTTGATTGTTTCCCACTCATTCCTTTTGGTTTGGGGAACATGTCAAAATCCCATGCCCAGAGAATTTCATTTAGAGTTCGGGGAAATGCTCAGTGGACAACCCAGGCAAGGTAAGGATCAGCATTTACACACTACTCAGAGAATTTTTATTTTCAGGGATGGATTTTTAGCCCAATTCACGTTGAAGAAAAGTGGTTTCGTGAAAATTGCAGAAAATTTTTTTTCAGAAACTCCGGGGTGCCTGGAGGTCGCGGAGCACTACGCGACAGTTGTATTCCAAAACTGAGTCACTCAGATCACACGAGTACCCAAGCATGCTTGAAACTCATTCAAATGCAAGTGCTTCTATCTGTTGTCTTGATTGTTTCCCACTCATTCCTTTTGGTTTGGGTAACATGTCAAAATCCCATGCCCAGTGAACTTCAGATAGAGCTCGCGGAAATGCTCAGTGGACACCCCAGGTAGGGTAAGGATTAGCATTTCCACACTACTCAGAGAATATTTATTTTCAGGGATGGATTTTTAGCCCAATTCAAGTTGAAGAAAAGTGGTTTCGTGAAAATCGCAGAAAATTTTTTTTCAGAAACTCCGGGGTGCCTGGAGGTCACGGTGCACCACGCGACAGTTGTATTCGAAAACTGAGTCACTCAGATCACACGAGTACCCAAGCATGCTTGAAACTCATTCAAATTCAAGTGCTTCTATCTGTTGTCTTGATTGTTTCCCACTCATTCCTTTTGGTTTGGGTAACATGTCAAAATCCCATGCCCAGAGAACTTCAAGTAGAGTTCGCGGAAATGCTCAGTGGACACCCCAGGTAGGGTAAGGATCAGCATTTCTACACTACTCAGAGAATATTTATTTTCAGGTATGGATTTTTAGCCCAATTCAAGTTGATGAAAAGTGGTTTCGTGAAAATCGCAGAAAATTTTTTTTCAGAAACTCCGGGGTGCCTTGAGGTCGCGATGCACCACGCGACAGTTGTATTCTAAAACTGAGTCACTCAGATCACACGAGTACCCAAGCATGCTTGAAACTCATTCAAATGCAACTGCTTCTATCTGTTGTCTTGATTGTTTCCCACTCATTCCTTTTGGTTTGGGGAACATGTCAAAATCCCATGCCTAGAGAACTTCAGGTAGAGCTCGCGGAAATGCTCAGTGGACAACCGAGGCAGGGTAAGGATCAGTATTTCCACACTACTCAGAGAATATTTATTTTCAGGGATGGATTTTTAGCCCAATTCAAGTTGAAGAAAAGTGGTTTCGTGAAAATCGCAGAAAATTTTTTTTCAGAAACTCCGGGGTGCCTGGAAGTCGCGGTGCACCACGCGACAGTTTTATTCCAAAACTGAGTCAATCAGATCACACGAGTACCCAAGCATGCTTGAAACTCATTCAAATGCAAGTGCTTCTATCTGTTGTCTTGATTGTTTCCCACTCATTCCTTCTGGTTTGGGGAACATGTCAAAATCCCATGCCCAGAGAACTTCAGGTAGAGCTCGCGGAAATGCTCAGTGGACAACCCAGGCAGTGTAAGGATCAGTATTTCCACACCACTCAGAGAATTTTTATTTTCAGGGATGGATTTTTAGCCCAATTCAAGTTGAAGAAAAGTGGTTTCGTGAAAATTGCAGAAAATTTTTTTTCAGAAACTCCGGGGTGCCTTGAGGTCGCGATGCACCACGCGACAGTTGTATTCCAAAACTGAGTCATCAGATCACACGAGTACCCAAGCATGCTTGAAACTCATTCAAATGCAAGTGCTTCTATCTGTTGTCTTGATTGTTTCTCACTCATTCCTTTTGGTTTGGGTAACATGTCAAAATCCCATGCCCAGAGAACTTCAAGTAGAGTTCGCGGAAATGCTCAGTGGACACCCCAGGTATGGTAAGGATCAGCATTTCCACACTACTCAGAGAATTTTTATTTTCAGGGATGGATTTTTAGCCCAATTCAAGTTGAAGAAAAGTGGTTTCGTGAAAATCGCAGAAAATTTTTTTTTAGAAACTCCGGGGTGCCTGGAGGTCGCGGTTCACCAGGCTACAGTTGTATTCGAAAACTGAGTCACTCAGATCACACGAGTACCCAAGCATGCTTGAAACTCATTCAAATGCAAGTGCTTCTATCTGTTGTCTTGATTTTTTTCCACTCATTCCTTTTGGTTTGGGGAACATGTCAAAATCCCATGCCCAGAGAACTTCAGGTAGAGTTCGGGGAAATGCTCAGTGGACAACCAAGGCAGGGTAAGGATCAGCATTTATACACTACTCAGAGAATTTTTATTTTCAGGGATGGATTTATAGCCCAATTCAAGTTGAAGAAAAGTGGTTTCGTGAAAATCGCAGAAAATTTTTTTTCAGAAACTCCGGGGTGCCTGGAGGTCGCGGTGCACCACGCGACAGTTGTATTCCAAAACTGAGTCACTCAGATCACACGAGTACCCAAGCATGCTTGAAATTCATTCAAATGCAAGTGCTTCTATCTGTTGTCTTGATTGTTTCCCACTCATTCCTTTTGGTTTGGGGAACATGTCAAAATCCCATGCCCAGAGAACTTCAGATAGAGCTCGCGGAAATGCTCAGTGGACACCCCAGGTAGGGTAAGGATCAGCATTACCACACTACTCAGAGAATTTTTATTTTCAGTGATGGATTTTTAGCCCAATTCAAGTTGAAGAAAAGTGGTTTCGTGAAAATCGCAGAAATTTTTTTTCAGAAACTTCGTGGTGCCTGGAGGTCGCGGTGCACCACGCGACAGTTGTATTCGAGAACTGAGTCACTCAGATCACACGAGTACCCAAGCATGCTTGAAACTCATTCAAATGCAAGTGCTACTATCTGTTGTCTTGATAGTTTCCCACTCATTCCTTTTGGTTTGGGTAACATGTCAAAATCCCATGCCCAGAGAACTTCAAGTAGAGTTCGCGGAAATGCTCAGTGGACACCCCAGGTAGGGTAAGGATCAGCATTACCACACTACTCAGAGAATATTTATTTTCAGGGATGGATTTTTAGCCCAATTCAAGTTGATGAAAAGTGGTGTCGTGAAAATTGCAGAAAATTTTTTTTCAGAAACTCCGGGGTGCCTTGAGGTCGCGATGCACCACGCGACAGTTGTATTCCAAAACTGAGTCATCAGATCACACGAGTACCCAAGCATGCTTGAAACTCATTCAAATGCAAGTGCTTCTATCTGTTGTCTTGATTGTTTCCCACTCATTCCTTTTGGTTTGGGTAACATGTCAAAATCCCATGCCCAGAGAACTTCAGTTAGCGTTCGGGGAAATGCTCAGTGGACACCCCAGGTATGGTAAGGATCAGCATTTCCACACTACTCAGAGAATATTTATTTTCAGGGATGGATTTTTAGCCCAATTCAAGTTGAAGAAAAGTGGTTTCGTGAAAATCGCAGAAAATTTTTTTTCAGAAACTCCGGGGTGCCTTGAGGTCGCGGTGCACCACGCGACAGTTGTATTCCAAACCTGAGTCACTCAGATCACACGAGTACCCAGGCATGCTTGAAACTTATTCAAATGCAAGTGCTTCTATCTGTTGTCTTGATTGTTTCCCACTCATTCCTTTTGCTTTGGGGAACATGTCAAAATCCCATGCCCAGAGAACTTCAGGTAGAGCTCGCGGAAATGCTCAGTGGACAATCCAGGTAGGGTAAGGATCAGTATTTCCACACTACTCAGAGAATTTTTATTTTCAGTGATGGATTTTTAGCCCAATTCAAGTTGAAGAAATATGGTTTCGTGAAAATTGCAGAAAACTTTTTTTCAGAAACTCCGGGGTGCCTTGAGGTCGCGATGCACCACGCGACAGTTGTATTCCCAAACTGAGTCACTCAAATCACACGAGTACCCAAGCATGCTTGAAACTCATTCAAATGCAAGTGCCTCTATCTCTTTTCTTGATTGTTTCCCACTCATTCCTTTTGGTTTGGGGAACATGTCAAAATCCCATGCCCAGAGAACTTCAGGTAGAGTTCGGGGAAATGCTCAGTGGACAACCTAGGCAGGGTAAGGATCAGCATTTTCACACTACTCAGAGAATTTTTATTTTCAGGGATGGATTTTTAGCCCAATTCAAGTTGAAGAAAGTGGTTTCGTGAAAATCGCAGAAAATTTTTTTTCAGAAACTCCGGGGTGCCTGGAGGTCGCGGTGCACTACGCGACAGTTGTATTCTAAAACTGAGTCACTCAGATCACACGAGTACCCAAACATGCTTGAAACTCATTCAAATGCAACTGCTTCTATCTGTTGTCTTGATTGTTTCCCACTCATTCCTTTTGGTTTGGGGAACATGTCAAAATCCCATGCCCAGAGAACTTCAGGTAGAGCTCGCGGAAATGCACAGTGGATACCCGAGGCAGGGTAAGGATCAGTATTTCCACACTACTCAGAAAATATTTATTTTCAGGGATGGATTTTTAGCCCAATTCAAGTTGAAGAAAAGTGGTTTCGTGAAAAACGCAGAAAATTTTTTTTCAGAAACTCCGGGGTGTCTGGAGGTCGCGGTGCACCACGCGACAGTTGTATTCGAAAACTGAGTCACTCAGATCACACGAGTACCCAAGCATGCTTGAAACTCATTCAAATTTTAGTGCCTCTATCTCTTTTCTTGATTGTTTCCCACTCATTCCTTTTGGTTTGGGTAACATGTCAAAATCCCATGCCCAGAGAACTTCAGGTAGAGTTCGGGGAAATGCTCAGTGGACAACCCAGGCAGGGTAAGAATCTCATTTACACACTACTCAGAGAATTTTTATTTTCAGGGATGGATTTTTAGCCCAATTCAAGTTGAAGAAAAGTGGTTTCGTGAAAATCTCAGAAAATTTTTTTTCAGAAACTCCGGGGTGCCTGGAGGTCGCGGTGCACCACGCGACAGTTGTATTCCAAAACTGAGTCACTCAGATCACACGAGTACCCAAGCATGTTTGAAACTCATTCAAATGCAAGTGCTTCTATCTGTTGTCTTGATTGTTTCCCTCTCATTTCTTTTGGTTTGGGTAACATGTCAAAATCCCATGCCCAGAGAACTTCAAGTAGAGTTCGCGGAAATGCTCATTGGACACCCCAGGTAGGGTAAGGATCAGAATTTCAACACTACTCAGAGAATGTTTATTTTCAGGGATGGATTTTTAGCCCAATTGAAGTTGATGAAAAGTGGTTTCGTGAAAATTGCAGAAAATTTTTTTTCAGAAACTCCGGGGTGCCTGGAGGTCGCGGTGCACCACGCGACAGTTGTATTCGAAAACTGAGTCACTCAGATCACACGAGTACCCAAGCATGCTTGAAACTCATTCAAATGCAAGTGCCTCTATCTCTTTTCTTGATTGTTTCCCACTCATTCCTTTTGGTTTGGGTAACATGTCAAAATCCCATGCCCAGAGAACTTCAGGTAGAGTTCGGGGAAATGCTCAGTGGACAACCCAGGCAGGGTAAGGATCAGCATTTACACACTACTCAGAGAATATTTATTTTCAGGGATGGATTTTTAGCCCAATTCAAGTTGATGATAAGTGGTTTCGTGAAAATTGCAGAAAATTTTTTTTCAGAAACTCCGGGGTGCCTTGAGGTCGCGATGCACCACGCGACAGTTGTATTCCAAAACTGAGTCACTCAGATCACACGAGTACCCAAGCATGCTTGAAACTCATTCAAATGCAAGTGCCTCTACCTCTTTTCTTGAATGTTTCCCACTCATTCCTTTTGGTTTGGGGAACATGTCAAAATCCCATGCCCAGAGAACTTCAAGTAGAGTTCGGGGAAATGCTCAGTGGACAACCCAGGCAGGGTAAGGATCAGCATTTCCACACTACTCAGAGAGTGTTTATTTTCAGGGATGTATTTTAGCCCAATTCAAGTTGATGAAAAGTGGTTTCGTGAAAATTGCAGAAAATTTTTTTTCAGAAACTCCGGGGTGCCTGGAGGTCGCGGTGCACCATGCGACAGTTGTATTCGAGAACTGAGTCACTCAGATCACACGAGTACCCAAGCATGCTTGAAACTCATTCAAACGCAAGTGCTTCTATCTGTTGTCTTGATTATTTCCCACTCATTCCTTTTGGTTTGGGTAACATGTCAAAATCCCATGCCCAGAGAACTTCAAGTAGAGTTCGCGGAAATGCTCAATGGACACCCCAGGTAGGGTAAGGATCAGCATTTCCACACTACTCAGAGAATATTTATTTTCAGGGATGGATTTTTAGCCCAATTCAAGTTGATGAAAAGTGGTTTCGTGAAAATTGCAGAAAATTTTTTTTCAAAAACTCCGGGGTGCCTTGAGGTCGCGATGCACCACGCGACAGTTGTTCTCCAAAACTGAGTCACTCAGATCACACGAGTACCCAAGCATGCTTAAAACTCATTCAAATGCAAGTGCTTCTATCTGTTGTCTAGATTGTTTCCCACTCATTCCTTTTGGTTTGGGGAACATGTCAAAATCCCATGCCCAGAGAACTTCAGGTAGAGCTCGCGGAAATGCTCAGTGGACAACCCAGGCAGGGTAAGGATCAGCATTTCCACACTACTCAGAGAATATTTATTTTCAGGGATGGATTTTTAGCCCAATTCAAGTTGATGAAAAGTGGTTTCGTGAAAATCTCAGAAATTTTTTTTTCAGAAACTCCGGGGTGCCTGGAGGTCGCGGTGCACCACGCGACAGTTGTATTCCAAAACTGAGTCACTCAGATCACACGAGTACCCAAGCATGTTTGAAACTCATTCAAATGCAAGTGCTTCTATCTGTTGTCTTGATTGTTTCCCACTCATTCCTTTAGGTTTGGGTAACATGTCAAAATCCCATGCCCAGAGAACTTCAAGTAGAGTTCGCGGAAATGCTCATTGGACACCCCAGGTAGGGTAAGGATCAGCATTTCCACACTACTCAGAGAATGTTTATTTTCAGTGATGGATTTTTAGCCCAATTCAAGTTGATGAAAAGTGGTTTCGTGAAAATTGCAGAAAATTTTTTTTCAGAAACTCCGGGGTGCCTGGAGGTCGCGGTGCACCACGCGACAGTTGTATTCGAAAACTGAGTCACTCAGATCACACGAGTACCCAAGCATGCTTGAAACTCATTCAAATGCAAGTGCCTCTATATCTTTTCTTTAATGTTTCCCACTCATTCCTTTTGGTTTGGGGAACATGTCAAAATCCCATGCCCAGAGAACTTCAGGTAGAGTTCGGGGATATGCTCAGTGGACAACCCAGGCAGGGTAAGGATCAGCATTTACACACTACTCAGAGAATTTTTATTTTCAGGGATGGATTTTTAGCCCAATTCAAGTTGAAGAAAAGTGGTTTCGTGAAAATCGCAGAAAATTTTTTTTCAGAAACTCCGGGGTGCCTGGAGATCGCGGTGCACCACGCGACAGTTGTATTCGAAAACTGAGTCACTCAGATCACACGAGTACCCAAGCATGCTTGAAACTCATTCAAATGCAAGTGCTTCTATCTGTTGTCTTGATTGTTTCCCACTCATTCCTTTTGGTTTGGGTAACATGTCAAAATCCCATGCCCAGAGAACTTCAGGTAGAGTTTGCGGAAATGCTCAGTGGACACCCCAGGTAGGGTTAGGATCAGCATTTCCACACTACTCAGAGAATATTTATTTTCAGGGATGGATTTTTAGCCCAATTCAAGTTGATGAAAAGTGGTTTCGTGAAAATTGCAGAAAATTTTTTTTCAGAAACTCCGGGGTGCCTTGAGGTCGCGATGCACCACGCGACAGTTGCATTCCAAAACTGAGTCACTCAGATCACACGAGTACCCAAGCATGCTTGAAACTCATTCAAATGCAAGTGCCTCTATCTCTTTTCTTGATTGTTTCCCACTCATTCCTTTTGGTTTGGGGAACATGTCAAAATCCCATGCCCAGAGAACTTCAGGTAGAGTTCGCGGAAATGCTCAGTGGACACCCCAGGTAGGGTAAGGATCAGCATTTCCACACTACACAGAGAATATTTATTTTCAGGGATGGATTTTTAGCCCAATTCAAGTTGAAGAAAAGTGGTTTCGTGAAAATCGCAGAAAATTTTTTTTCAGAAACTCCGGGGTGCCTGGAGGTCGCGGTGCACCACGCGACAGTTGTATTCCAAAACTGAGTCACTCAGATCACACGAGTACCCAAGCATGTTTGAAACTCATTCAAATGCAAGTGCTTCTATCTGTTGTCTTGATTGTTTCCCACTCATTCCTTTTGGTTTGGGTAACATGTCAAAATCCCATGCCCTGAGAACTTCAAGTAGAGTTCGCGGAAATGCTCATTGGACACCCCAGGTAGGGTAAGGATCAGCATTTCCACACTACTCAGAGAATTTTTATTTTCAGGGATAGATTTTTAGCCCAATTCTAGTTGATGAAAAGTGGTTTCGTGAAAATTGCAGAAAATTTTTTTTCAGAAACTCCGGGGTGCCTTGAGGTCGCGATGCACCACGCGACAGTTGTATTCCAAAACTGAGTCACTCAGATCACACGAGTACCCAAGCATGCTTGAAACTCATTCAAATGCAAGTGCTTCTATCTGTTGTCTTGATTGTTTCCCACTCATTCCTTTTGGTTTGGGTAACATGTCAAAATCCCATGCCCAGAGAACTTCAAGTAGAGTTCACGGAAATGCTCAGTGGACACCCCAGGCAGGGTAAGGATCAGCATTTACACACTACTCAGAGAATTTTTATTTTCAGGGATGGCTTTTTAGCCCAATTCAAGTTGAAGAAAAGTGGTTTCGTGAAAATGGCAGAAAATTTTTTTTCAGAAACTCCGGGGTGCCTGGAGGTCGCGGTGCACCACGCGACAGTTGTATTCGAAAACTGAGTCACTCAGATCACACGAGTACCCAAGCATGCTTGAAACTCATTCAAATGCAAGTGCTTCTATTTGTTGTCTTGATTGTTTCCCACTCATTCCTTTTGATTTGGGGAACATGTCAAAATCCCATGCCCAGAGAACTTCAGATAGAGCTCGCGGAAATGCTCATTGGATACCCCAGGCAGGGTAAGGATAAGTATTTCCACACTACTCAAAAAAATTTTATTTTCAGGGATGGATTTTTAGCCCAATTCAAATTGATGAAAAGTGGTTTCGTGAAAATTGCAGAAAATTTTTTTTCAGATACTCCGGGGTGCCTTGAGGTCGCGATGCACCACGCCACAGTTGTATTCCAAAACTGAGTCACTCAGATCACACGAGTACCCAAGCATGCTTGAAACTCATTCAAATGCAAGTGCTTCTATCTGTTGTCTTGATCGTTTCCCACTCATTCCTTTTCCTTTGGGGAACATGTCAAAATCCCATGCCCAGAGAACTTCAGGTAGAGTTCGGGGAAATGCTCAGTGGACAACCCAGGCAGGGTAAGGATCAGCATTTCCACACTACTCAGAGAATTTTTATTTTCAGGGATGGATTTTTAGCCCAATTCAAGTTGAAGAAAAGTGGTTTCGTGAAAATCGCAGAAAATTTTTTTTCAGAAACTCCGGGGTGCCTTGAGGTAGCGATGCACCACGCGACAGTTGTATTCCAAAACTGAATCACTCAGATCACACGAGTACCCAAGCATGCTTGAAACTCATTCAAATCCATGTGCCTCTATCTCTTTTCTTGATTGTTTCCCACTCATTCCTTTTGGTTTGGGGAACATGTCAAAATCCCATGCCCAGAGAATTTCAGTTAGAGTTCGGGGAAATGCTCAGTGGACAACCCAGGCAAGGTAAGGATCAGCATTTACACACTACTCAGAGAATTTTTATTTTCAGGGATGGATTTTTAGCCCAATTCACGTTGAAGAAAAGTGGTTTCGTGAAAATCGCAGAAAATTTTTTTTCAGAAACTCCGGGGTGCCTGGAGGTCGCGGAGCACTACGCGACAGTTGTATTCCAAAACTGAGTCACTCAGATCACACGAGTACCCAAGCATGCTTGAAACTCATTCAAATGCAAGTGCTTCTATCTGTTGTCTTGATTGTTTCCCACTCATTCCTTTTGGTTTGGGGAACATGTCAAAATCCCCTGCCCAGAGAACTTCAGGTAGAGCTCGCGGAAATGCTCATTGGATACCCCAGGCAGGGTAAGGATCAGTATTTCCACACTACTCAGAGAATTTTTATTTTCAGTGATGGATTTTTAGACCAATTCAAGTTGATGAAAAGTGGTTTCGTGAAAATCGCAGAAAATTTTTTTTCAGAAACACCGGGGTGCCTGGAGGTCGTGGTGCACCACGCGACAGTTGTATTTGAAAACTGAGTCACTCAGATCACACGAGTACCCAAGCATGCTTGAAACTCATTCAAATGCAAGTGCTTCTATCTGTTGTCTTGATTGTTTCCCACTCATTCCTTTTTTTTTGGGGAACATGTCAAAATCCCATGCCCAGAGAACTTCAGGTAGAGCTCGCGGAAATGCTCATTGGATACCCCAGCCAGGGTAAGGATAAGTATTTCCACACTACTCAAAAAAATTTTATTTTCAGGGATGGATTTTTAGCCCAATTCAAGTTGATGAAAAGTGGTTTCGTGAAAATTGCAGAAAATTTTTTTTCAGAAACTCCGGGGTGCCTTGAGGTCGCGATGCACCACGCGACAGTTGTATTCCAAAACTGAGTCACTCAGATCACACGAGTACCCAAGCATGCTTGAAACTCATTCAAATGCAAGTGCTTCTATCTGTTGTCTTGATCGTTTCCCACTCATTCCTTTTGGTTTGGGGAACATGTCAAAATCCCATGCCCAGAAACTTCAGTTAGAGCTCGCGGAAATGCTCAGTGGACAACCTAGGCAGGGTAAGGATCAGTATTTCCACACTACTCAGAGAATTTTTATTTTCAGGGATGGATTTTTAGCCCAATTCAAGTTGATGAAAAGTGGTTTCGTGAAAATTGCAGAAAATTTTTTTTCAGAAACTCCGGGGTGCCTTGAGGTCGCGATGCACCACGCGACAGTTGTATTCCAAAACTGAGTCACTCAGATCACACGAGTACCCAAGCATGCTTGAAACTCATTCAAATGCAAGTGCTTCTATCTGTTGTCTTGATCGTTTCCCACTCATTCCTTTTGGTTTGGGGAACATGTCAAAATCCCATGCCCAGAAACTTCAGTTAGAGCTCGCGGAAATGCTCAGTGGACAACCTAGGCAGGGTAAGGATCAGTATTTCCACACTACTCAGAGAATTTTTATTTTCAGGGATGGATTTTTAGCCCAATTCAAGTTGATGAAAAAGTGGTTTCGTGAAAATCGCAGAAAATTTTTTTTCAGAAACTGAGGGGGAACCTGGAAGTCGCGGTGCACTACGCAACAGTTGTATTCCAAAACTGAGTCACTCAGATCACACGAGTACCCAAGCAAGCTTGAAACTCATTAAAATGCAAGTGCTTCTATCTGTTGTCTTGATTGTTTCCGACTCATTCCTTTTGGTTTGGGTAACATGTCAAAATCCCATGCCCAGAGAACTTCAAGTAGAGTTCGCGGAAATGCTCAGTGGACACCCCAGGTAGGGTAAGGATCAGCATTTCCACACTACTCAGAGAATATTTATTTTCAGGGATGGATTTTTAGCCCAATTCAAGTTGAAGAAAAGTGGTTTCGTGAAAATCGCAGAAAATATTTTTTCCGAAACTCCGGGGTGCCTGGAGGTCACGGTGCACCACGCGACAGTTGTATTTGAAAACTGAGTCACTCAGATCACACGAGTACCCAAGCATGCTTGAAACTCATTCAAATGCAAGTGCTTCTATCTGTTGTCTTGGTTGTTTACCACTCATTCCTTTTGGTTTGGGGAACATGTCAAAATCCCATGCCCAGAGAACTTCAGTTAGAGTTCGGGGAAATGCTCAGTGGACAACCCAGGCAGGGTAAGGATCAGCATTTACACACTACTCAGAGAATTTTTATTTTCAGGGATAGATTTTTAGCCCAATTCAAGTTGAAGAAAAGTGGTTTCGTGAAAATCGCAGAAAATATTTTTTCCGAAACTCCGGGGTGCCTGGAGGTCGCGGTGCACCACGCGACAGTTGTATTCCAAAACTGAGTCACTCAGATCACACGAGTACCCAAGCATGCTTGAAACTCATTCAAATGCAAGTGCTTCTATCTGTTGTCTTGATTGTATCCCACTCATTCCTTTTTATTTGGGGAACATGTCAAAATCCCATGCCCAGAGAACTTCAGGTAGAGCTCGCGGAAATGCTCATTGGATACCCCAGCCAGGGTAAGGATAAGTATTTCCACACTACTCAAAAAATTTTTATTTTCAGGGATGGATTTTTAGCCCAATTCAAGTTGATGAAAAGTGGTTTCGTGAAAATCGCAGAAAATTTTTTTTCAGAAACTCCGGGGTGCCTGGAAGTCGCGGTGCACCACGCAACAGTTGTATTCCAAAACTGAGTCACTCAGATCAGACGAGTACCCAAGCATGCTTGAAACTCATTAAAATGCAAGTGCATCTATCTGTTGTCTTGATTGTTTCCCACTCATTCCTTTTGGTTTGGGTAACATGTCAAAATCCCATGCCCAGAGAACTTCAAGTAGAGTTCGCGGAAATGCTCAGTGGACACCCCAGGTAGGGTAAGGATCAGCATTTCCACACTACTCAGAGAATATTTATTTTCAGGGATGGATTTTTAGCCCAATTCAAGTTGAAGAAAAGTGGTTTCGTGAAAATCGCAGAAAATTTTTTTTCAGAAACTCCGGGGTGCCTGGAGGTCGCGGTGCACCACGCGACAGTTGTATTCGAAAACTGAGTCACTCAGATCACACGAGTACCCAACCATGCTTGAAACTCATTCAAATTCAAGTGCTTCTATCTGTTGTCTTGATTGTTTCCCACTCATTCCTTTTGGTTTGGGTAACATGTCAAAATCCCATGCCCAGAGAACTTCAAGTAGAGTTCGCGGAAATGCTCAGTGGACACCCCAGGTAGGGTAAGGATCAGCATTTCCACACTACTCAGAGAATATTTATTTTCAGGTATGGATTTTTAGCCCAATTCAAGTTGATGAAAAGTGGTTTCGTGAAAATTGCAGAAAATTTTTTTTCAGAAACTCCGTTGTGCCTTGAGGTCGCGATGCACCACGCGACAATTGTATTCCAAAACTGAGTCACTCAGATCACACGAGTACCCAAGCATGCTTGAAACTCATTCAAATGCAAGTGCTTCTATCTGTTGTCTTGATTGTTTCCCACTCATTCCTTTTGGTTTGGGGAACATGTCAAAATCCCATGTCCAGAGAACTTCAGGTAGAGTTCGGGGAAATGCTCAGTGGACAACCCAGGCAGGGTAAGGATCAGCATTTACACACTACTCAGAGAATTTTTATTTTCAGGGATGGATTTTTAGCCCAATTCACGTTGAAGAAAAGTGGTTTCGTGAAAATTGCAGAAAATTTTTTTTCAGAAACTCCGGGGTGCCTTGAGGTCGCGGAGCACTACGCGACAGTTGTATTCCAAAACTGAGTCACTCAGATCACACGAGTACCCAAGCATGCTTGAAACTCATTCAAATGCAAGTGCTTCTATCTGTTGTCTTGATTGTTTCCCACTCATTCCTTTTGGTTTGGGTAACATGTCAAAATCCCATGCCCAGTGAACTTCAGATAGAGCTCGCGGAAATGCTCAGTGGACACCCCAGGTAGGGTAAGGAATAGCATTTCCACACTACTCAGAGAATATTTATTTTCAGGGATGGATTTTTAGCCCAATTCAAGTTGAAGAAAAGTGGTTTCGTGAAAATCGCAGAAAATTTTTTTTCAGAAACTCCGGGGTGCCTGGAGGTCAAGGTGCACCACGCGACAGTTGTATTCCAAATCTGAGTCACTCAGATCACACGAGTACCCAAGCATGCATGAAACTCATTCAAATGCAAGTGCTTCTATCTGTTGTCTTGATTGTTTCCCACTCATTCCTTTTGGTTTGGGTAACATGTCAAAATCCCATGCCCAGAGAACTTCAAGTAGAGTTCGCGGAAATGCTCAGTGGACACCCCAGGCAGGGTAAGGATCAGCATTTACACACTACTCAGAGAATTTTTATTTTCAGGGATGGATTTTTAGCCCAATTCAAGTTGAAGAAAAGTGGTTTCGTGAAAATCGCAGAAAATTTTTTTTCAGAAACTCCGGGGTGCCTGGAGGTCACGGTGCACCACGCGACAGTTGTATTCGAAAACTGAGTCACTCAGATCACACGAGTACCCAAGCATGCTTGAAACTCATTCAAATTCAAGTGCTTCTATCTGTTGTCTTGATTGTTTCCCACTCATTCCTTTTGGTTTGGGTAACATGTCAAAATCCCATGCCCAGAGAACTTCAAGTAGAGTTCGCGGAAATGCTCAGTGGACACCCCAGGTAGGGTAAGGATCAGCATTTCCACACTACTCAGAGAATATTTATTTTCAGGTATGGATTTTTAGCCCAATTCAAGTTGATGAAAAGTGGTTTCGTGAAAATCGCAGAAAATTTTTTTTTAGAAACTCCGGGGTGCCTTGAGGTCGCGATGCACCACGCGACAGTTGTATTCTAAAACTGAGTCACTCAGATCACACGAGTACCCAAGCATGCTTGAAACTCATTCAAATGCAACTGCTTCTATCTGTTGTCTTGATTGTTTCCCACTCATTCCTTTTGGTTTGGGGAACATGTCAAAATCCCATGCCTAGAGAACTTCAGGTAGAGCTCGCGGAAATGCTCAGTGGACAACCGAGGCAGGGTAAGGATCAGTATTTCCACACTACTCAGAGAATATTTATTTTCAGGGATGGATTTTTAGCCCAATTCAAGTTGAAGAAAAGTGGTTTCGTGAAAATCGCAGAAAATTTTTTTTCAGAAACTCCGGGGTGGCTGGAAGTCGCGGTGCACCACGCGACAGTTTTATTCCAAAACTGAGTCAATCAGATCACACGAGTACCCAAGCATGCTTGAAACTCATTCAAATGCAAGTGCTTCTATCTGTTGTCTTGATTGTTTCCCACTCATTCCTTTTGGTTTGGGGAACATGTCAAAATCCCATGCCGAGAGAACTTCAGGTAGAGCTCGTGGAAATGCTCATTGGATACCCCAGGCAGGGTAAGGATCAGAATTTCCACACTACTCAGAAAATTTTTATTTTCAGGGATGGATTTTTAGCCCAATTCACATTGAAGAAAAGTGGTTTCGTGAAAATCGCAGAAAATTATTTTTCAGAAACTCCGGGGTGCCTGGAGGTCGCGGTGCACCACGCGACAGTTGTATTCGAATACTGAGTCACTCAGATCACACGAGTACCCAAGCATGCTTGAAACTCATTCAAATGCAAGTGCTTCTATCTGTTGTCTTGATTGTTTCCCACTCATTCCTTTTGGTTTGGGGAACATGTCAAAATCCCATGCCCAGAGAACTTCAGGTAGAGCTCGCGGAAATGCTCAGTGGACAACCCAGGCAGTGTAAGGATCAGTATTTCCACACTACTCAGAGAATTTTTATTTTCAGGGATGGATTTTTAGCCCAATTCAAGTTGAAGAAAAGTGGTTTCGTGAAAATCGCAGAAAATTTTTTTTCAGAAACTCCGGGGTGCCTGGAGGTCAAGGTGCACCACGCGACAGTTGTATTCCAAAACTGAGTCACTCAGATCACACGAGTACCCAAGCATGCTTGAAACTCATTCAAATGCAAGTGCTTCTATCTGTTGTCTTGATTGTTTCCCACTCATTCCTTTTGGTTTGGGGAACATGTCAAAATCCCCTGCCCAGAGAACTTCAGGTAGAGCTCGCGGAAATGCTCATTGGATACCCCAGGCAGGGTAAGGATCAGTATTTCCACACTACTCAGAGAATTTTTATTTTCAGTGATGGATTTTTAGACCAATTCAAGTTGATGAAAAGTGGTTTCGTGAAAATCGCAGAAAATTTTTTTTCAGAAACACCGGGGTGCCTGGAGGTCGCGGTGCACCACGCGACAGTTGTATTTGAAAACTGAGTCACTCAGATCACACGAGTACCCAAGCATGCTTGAAACTCATTCAAATGCAAGTGCTTCTATCTGTTGTCTTGATTGTTTCCCACTCATTCCTTTTTTTTTGGGGAACATGTCAAAATCCCATGCCCAGAGAACTTCAGGTAGAGCTCGCGGAAATGCTCATTGGATACCCCAGCCAGGGTAAGGATAAGTATTTCCACACTACTCAAAAAAATTTTATTTTCAGGGATGGATTTTTAGCCCAATTCAAGTTGATGAAAAGTGGTTTCGTGAAAATTGCAGAAAATTTTTTTTCAGAAACTCCGGGGTGCCTTGAGGTCGCGATGCACCACGCGACAGTTGTATTCCAAAACTGAGTCACTCAGATCACACGAGTACCCAAGCATGCTTGAAACTCATTCAAATGCAAGTGCTTCTATCTGTTGTCTTGATCGTTTTCCACTCATTCCTTTTGGTTTGGGGAACATGTCAAAATCCCATGCCCAGAAACTTCAGTTAGAGCTCTCGGAAATGCTCAGTGGACAACCTAGGCAGGGTAAGGATCAGCATTTCCACACTACTCAGAGAATATTTATTTTCAGGGATGGATTTTTAGCCCAATTCAAGTTGAAGAAAAGTGGTTTCGTGAAAATCGCAGAAAATATTTTTTCCGAAACTCCGGGGTGCCTGGAGGTCACGGTGCACCACGCGACAGTTGTATTTGAAAACTGAGTCACTCAGATCACACGAGTACCCAAGCATGCTTGAAACTCATTCAAATGCAAGTGCTTCTATCTGTTGTCTTGGTTGTTTACCACTCATTCCTTTTGGTTTGGGGAACATGTCAAAATCCCATGCCCAGAGAACTTCAGTTAGAGTTCGGGGAAATGCTCAGTGGACAACCCAGGCAGGGTAAGGATCAGCATTTACACACTACTCAGAGAATTTTTATTTTCAGGGATAGATTTTTAGCCCAATTCAAGTTGAAGAAAAGTGGTTTCGTGAAAATCGCAGAAAATATTTTTTCCGAAACTCCGGGGTGCCTGGAGGTCGCGGTGCACCACGCGACAGTTGTATTCCAAAACTGAGTCACTCAGATCACACGAGTACCCAAGCATGCTTGAAACTCATTCAAATGCAAGTGCTTCTATCTGTTGTCTTGATTGTATCCCACTCATTCCTTTTTATTTGGGGAACATGTCAAAATCCCATGCCCAGAGAACTTCAGGTAGAGCTCGCGGAAATGCTCATTGGATACCCCAGCCAGGGTAAGGATAAGTATTTCCACACTACTCAAAAAATTTTTATTTTCAGGGATGGATTTTTAGCCCAATTCAAGTTGATGAAAAGTGGTTTCGTGAAAATCGCAGAAAATTTTTTTTCAGAAACTCCGGGGTGCCTGGAAGTCGCGGTGCACCACGCAACAGTTGTATTCCAAAACTGAGTCACTCAGATCAGACGAGTACCCAAGCATGCTTGAAACTCATTAAAATGCAAGTGCATCTATCTGTTGTCTTGATTGTTTCCGACTCATTCCTTTTGGTTTGGGTAACATGTCAAAATCCCATGCCCAGAGAACTTCAAGTAGAGTTCGCGGAAATGCTCAGTGGACACCCCAGGTAGGGTAAGGATCAGCATTTCCACACTACTCAGAGAATATTTATTTTCAGGGATGGATTTTTAGCCCAATTCAAGTTGAAGAAAAGTGGTTTCGTGAAAATCGCAGAAAATTTTTTTTCAGAAACTCCGGGGTGCCTGGAGGTCGCGGTGCACCACGCGACAGTTGTATTCGAAAACTGAGTCACTCAGATCACACGAGTACCCAACCATGCTTGAAACTCATTCAAATTCAAGTGCTTCTATCTGTTGTCTTGATTGTTTCCCACTCATTCCTTTTGGTTTGGGTAACATGTCAAAATCCCATGCCCAGAGAACTTCAAGTAGAGTTCGCGGAAATGCTCAGTGGACACCCCAGGTAGGGTAAGGATCAGCATTTCCACACTACTCAGAGAATATTTATTTTCAGGTATGGATTTTTAGCCCAATTCAAGTTGATGAAAAGTGGTATCGTGAAAATTGCAGAAAATGTTTTTTCAGAAACTCCGTTGTGCCTTGAGGTCGCGATGCACCACGCGACAATTGTATTCCAAAACTGAGTCACTCAGATCAAACGAGTACCCAAGCATGCTTGAAACTCATTCAAATGCAAGTGCTTCTATCTGTTGTCTTGATTGTTTCCCACTCATTCCTTTTGGTTTGGGGAACATGTCAAAATCCCATGTCCAGAGAACTTCAGGTAGAGTTCGGGGAAATGCTCAGTGGACAACCCAGGCAGGGTAAGGATCAGCATTTCCACACTACTCAGAGAATTTTTATTTTCAGGGATGGATTTTTAGCCCAATTCAAGTTGAAGAAAAGTGGTTTCGTGAAAATTGCAGAAAATTTTTTTTCAGAAACTCCGGGGTGCCTTGAGGTCGCGATGCACCACGCGACAGTTGTATTCCAAAACTGAGTCACTCAGATCACACGAGTACCCAAGCATGCTTGAAACTCATTCAAATCCATGTGCCTCTATCTCTTTTCTTGATTGTTTCCCACTCATTCCTTTTGGTTTGGGGAACATGTCAAAATCCCATGCCCAGAGAATTTCAGTTAGAGTTCGGGGAAATGCTCAGTGGACAACCCAGGCAAGGTAAGGATCAGCATTTACACACTACTCAGAGAATTTTTATTTTCAGGGATGGATTTTTAGCCCAATTCACGTTGAAGAAAAGTGGTTTCGTGAAAATTGCAGAAAATTTTTTTTCAGAAACTCCGGGGTGCCTGGAGGTCGCGGAGCACTACGCGACAGTTGTATTCCAAAACTGAGTCACTCAGATCACACGAGTACCCAAGCATGCTTGAAACTCATTCAAATGCAAGTGCTTCTATCTGTTGTCTTGATTGTTTCCCACTCATTCCTTTTGGTTTGGGTAACATGTCAAAATCCCATGCCCAGTGAACTTCAGATAGAGCTCGCGGAAATGCTCAGTGGACACCCCAGGTAGGGTAAGGATTAGCATTTCCACACTACTCAGAGAATATTTATTTTCAGGGATGGATTTTTAGCCCAATTCAAGTTGAAGAAAAGTGGTTTCGTGAAAATCGCAGAAAATTTTTTTTCAGAAACTCCGGGGTGCCTGGAGGTCAAGGTGCACCACGCGACAGTTGTATTCCAAAACTGAGTCACTCAGATCACACGAGTACCCAAGCATGCTTGAAACTCATTCAAATGCAAGTGCTTCTATCTGTTGTCTTGATTGTTTCCCACTCATTCCTTTTGGTTTGGGTAACATGTCAAAATCCCATGCCCAGAGAACTTCAAGTAGAGTTCGCGGAAATGCTCAGTGGACACCCCAGGCAGGGTAAGGATCAGCATTTACACACTACTCAGAGAATTTTTATTTTCAGGGATGGATTTTTAGCCCAATTCAAGTTGAAGAAAAGTGGTTTCGTGAAAATCGCAGAAAATTTTTTTTCAGAAACTCCGGGGTGCCTGGAGGTCACGGTGCACCACGCGACAGTTGTATTCGAAAACTGAGTCACTCAGATCACACGAGTACCCAAGCATGCTTGAAACTCATTCAAATTCAAGTGCTTCTATCTGTTGTCTTGATTGTTTCCCACTCATTCCTTTTGGTTTGGGGAACATGTCAAAATCCCATGCCCAGAGAACTTCAAGTAGAGTTCGCGGAAATGCTCAGTGGACACCCCAGGTAGGGTAAGGATCAGCATTTCTACACTACTCAGAGAATATTTATTTTCAGGTATGGATTTTTAGCCCAATTCAAGTTGATGAAAAGTGGTTTCGTGAAAATCGCAGAAAATTTTTTTTCAGAAACTCCGGGGTGCCTTGAGGTCGCGATGCACCACGCGACAGTTGTATTCCAAAACTGAGTCACTCAGATCACACGAGTACCCAAGCATGCTTGAAACTCATTCAAATGCAAGTGCTTCTATCTGTTGTCTTGATTGTTTCCCACTCATTCCTTTTGGTTTGGGTAACATGTCAAAATCCCATGCCCAGAGAACTTCAAGTAGAGTTCGTGGAAATGCTCAGTGGACACCCCAGGTAGGGTAAGGATCAGCATTTCCACACTACTCAGAGAATATTTATTTTCAGGGATGGATTTTTAGCCCAATTCAAGTTGAAGAAAAGTGGTTTCGTGAAAATCGCAGAAAATATTTTTTCCGAAACTCCGGGGTGCCTGGAGGTCACGGTGCACCACGCGACAGTTGTATTTGAAAACTGAGTCACTCAGATCACACGAGTACCCAAGCATGCTTGAAACTCATTCAAATGCAAGTGCTTCTATCTGTTGTCTTGGTTGTTTACCACTCATTCCTTTTGGTTTGGGGAACATGTCAAAATCCCATGCCCAGAGAACTTCAGTTAGAGTTCGGGGAAATGCTCAGTGGACAACCCAGGCAGGGTAAGGATCAGCATTTACACACTACTCAGAGAATTTTTATTTTCAGGGATAGATTTTTAGCCCAATTCAAGTTGAAGAAAAGTGGTTTCGTGAAAATCGCAGAAAATATTTTTTCCGAAACTCCGGGGTGCCTGGAGGTCGCGGTGCACCACGCGACAGTTGTATTCCAAAACTGAGTCACTCAGATCACACGAGTACCCAAGCATGCTTGAAACTCATTCAAATGCAAGTGCTTCTATCTGTTGTCTTGATTGTATCCCACTCATTCCTTTTTATTTGGGGAACATGTCAAAATCCCATGCCCAGAGAACTTCAGGTAGAGCTCGCGGAAATGCTCATTGGATACCCCAGCCAGGGTAAGGATAAGTATTTCCACACTACTCAAAAAATTTTTATTTTCAGGGATGGATTTTTAGCCCAATTCAAGTTGATGAAAAGTGGTTTCGTGAAAATCGCAGAAAATTTTTTTTCAGAAACTCCGGGGTGCCTGGAAGTCGCGGTGCACCACGCAACAGTTGTATTCCAAAACTGAGTCACTCAGATCAGACGAGTACCCAAGCATGCTTGAAACTCATTAAAATGCAAGTGCATCTATCTGTTGTCTTGATTGTTTCCGACTCATTCCTTTTGGTTTGGGTAACATGTCAAAATCCCATGCCCAGAGAACTTCAAGTAGAGTTCGCGGAAATGCTCAGTGGACACCCCAGGTAGGGTAAGGATCAGCATTTCCACACTACTCAGAGAATATTTATTTTCAGGGATGGATTTTTAGCCCAATTCAAGTTGAAGAAAAGTGGTTTCGTGAAAATCGCAGAAAATTTTTTTTCAGAAACTCCGGGGTGCCTGGAGGTCGCGGTGCACCACGCGACAGTTGTATTCGAAAACTGAGTCACTCAGATCACACGAGTACCCAACCATGCTTGAAACTCATTCAAATTCAAGTGCTTCTATCTGTTGTCTTGATTGTTTCCCACTCATTCCTTTTGGTTTGGGTAACATGTCAAAATCCCATGCCCAGAGAACTTCAAGTAGAGTTCGCGGAAATGCTCAGTGGACACCCCAGGTAGGGTAAGGATCAGCATTTCCACACTACTCAGAGAATATTTATTTTCAGGTATGGATTTTTAGCCCAATTCAAGTTGATGAAAAGTGGTATCGTGAAAATTGCAGAAAATGTTTTTTCAGAAACTCCGTTGTGCCTTGAGGTCGCGATGCACCACGCGACAATTGTATTCCAAAACTGAGTCACTCAGATCAAACGAGTACCCAAGCATGCTTGAAACTCATTCAAATGCAAGTGCTTCTATCTGTTGTCTTGATTGTTTCCCACTCATTCCTTTTGGTTTGGGGAACATGTCAAAATCCCATGTCCAGAGAACTTCAGGTAGAGTTCGGGGAAATGCTCAGTGGACAACCCAGGCAGGGTAAGGATCAGCATTTCCACACTACTCAGAGAATTTTTATTTTCAGGGATGGATTTTTAGCCCAATTCAAGTTGAAGAAAAGTGGTTTCGTGAAAATTGCAGAAAATTTTTTTTCAGAAACTCCGGGGTGCCTTGAGGTCGCGATGCACCACGCGACAGTTGTATTCCAAAACTGAGTCACTCAGATCACACGAGTACCCAAGCATGCTTGAAACTCATTCAAATCCATGTGCCTCTATCTCTTTTCTTGATTGTTTCCCACTCATTCCTTTTGGTTTGGGGAACATGTCAAAATCCCATGCCCAGAGAATTTCAGTTAGAGTTCGGGGAAATGCTCAGTGGACAACCCAGGCAAGGTAAGGATCAGCATTTACACACTACTCAGAGAATTTTTATTTTCAGGGATGGATTTTTAGCCCAATTCACGTTGAAGAAAAGTGGTTTCGTGAAAATTGCAGAAAATTTTTTTTCAGAAACTCCGGGGTGCCTGGAGGTCGCGGAGCACTACGCGACAGTTGTATTCCAAAACTGAGTCACTCAGATCACACGAGTACCCAAGCATGCTTGAAACTCATTCAAATGCAAGTGCTTCTATCTGTTGTCTTGATTGTTTCCCACTCATTCCTTTTGGTTTGGGTAACATGTCAAAATCCCATGCCCAGTGAACTTCAGATAGAGCTCGCGGAAATGCTCAGTGGACACCCCAGGTAGGGTAAGGATTAGCATTTCCACACTACTCAGAGAATATTTATTTTCAGGGATGGATTTTTAGCCCAATTCAAGTTGAAGAAAAGTGGTTTCGTGAAAATCGCAGAAAATTTTTTTTCAGAAACTCCGGGGTGCCTGGAGGTCAAGGTGCACCACGCGACAGTTGTATTCCAAAACTGAGTCACTCAGATCACACGAGTACCCAAGCATGCTTGAAACTCATTCAAATGCAAGTGCTTCTATCTGTTGTCTTGATTGTTTCCCACTCATTCCTTTTGGTTTGGGTAACATGTCAAAATCCCATGCCCAGAGAACTTCAAGTAGAGTTCGCGGAAATGCTCAGTGGACACCCCAGGCAGGGTAAGGATCAGCATTTACACACTACTCAGAGAATTTTTATTTTCAGGGATGGATTTTTAGCCCAATTCAAGTTGATGAAAAGTGGTTTCGTGAAAATCGCAGAAAATTTTTTTTCAGAAACTCCGGGGTGCCTGGAGGTCACGGTGCACCACGCGACAGTTGTATTCGAAAACTGAGTCACTCAGATCACACGAGTACCCAAGCATGCTTGAAACTCATTCAAATTCAAGTGCTTCTATCTGTTGTCTTGATTGTTTCCCACTCATTCCTTTTGGTTTGGGTAACATGTCAAAATCCCATGCCCAGAGAACTTCAAGTAGAGTTCGCGGAAATGCTCAGTGGACACCCCAGGTAGGGTAAGGATCAGCATTTCTACACTACTCAGAGAATATTTATTTTCAGGTATGGATTTTTAGCCCAATTCAAGTTGATGAAAAGTGGTTTCGTGAAAATCGCAGAAAATTTTTTTTCAGAAACTCCGGGGTGCCTTGAGGTCGCGATGCACCACGCGACAGTTGTATTCTAAAACTGAGTCACTCAGATCACACGAGTACCCAAGCATGCTTGAAACTCATTCAAATGCAACTGCTTCTATCTGTTGTCTTGATTGTTTCCCACTCATTCCTTTTGGTTTGGGGAACATGTCAAAATCCCATGCCTAGAGAACTTCAGGTACAGATGCAGCCATTCAAAGTGCGCGTTACAGACACGTACCGCAGGTGACGTCGCTCAGTATGACGCAAGATGACGCGCGGCACCGCAGTACGTGATTGGTTGACCGACAGGGGCACTCGTGGTCCGTTGGTCTGTCGTAGAAAGACTTACGGTAAACGTCTTTGCTGTGCCCGTTGTAGATATTGAATTTTACCACTGAAGGGAAATCTTAGTAGCTGAGCATAAAAAGAATAGGAGCATACTGTAACGCGTGTGAAGGCCAAAAACGATATTAATTCTGGAACATAAACATACAGTATATAGCTGGTCTTGGTACTTTAAAGAAAAAAATACACACCAGTATTCCATTTCTCCCTAAACATTTTAAGCATCGAAGTCTTTAACTAACGCGATATCGGAGTCAACAAGCATACTTTTAGAATTTGATTAAAAGGGAATATAATATGGAATCGCGTATCTAAAGAATTTAATAACGGTATTCGTGTAGTGCGGCAGGGCTGTGTAGGGCTGTTTCGCCTGCCTGTTCATGCGAGCTGTCTTGTAGCCTACTGGTCTACGTGCCTGGCTAACAACTCGCAGGACAACTTGTAGGTTGTGTGTTCAAATCCCACTGGTGCTGGACTTCTCTTTTAACAAACATTTCTTCGAAAAAATAGAATAGCGATATTATAGACAATCAATTGACTTTTATATTTCAAAATATCGCAACATGATCGATTCTAAGTCATTTTTGATAACAATCAACAAACAAACATTTCTTTGAAAAAATGAGACATTTCCCTTGGTCAGAGCTATAAATATATAATATATAAATAAATTAAATTTAACTAGCATGTAAAATAGCGTGTGAAAAAGTGGTAGTTTTAAGCTTTTCTGCTAATATAATATGGAATCGCGTATCCACAGTAAAGAATTTAATAACGATATGATTATATTCGTGTACTGCGACAGGGCTGTGTTGGGCTGTTTCGCCTCCCTGTTCATGCGAGTTGTCCTGTAGCCTACTGGTCTACGTGCCTGGCTAACAACTCGCGGGTTGTGTGTTCAAATCCCGCTGGTACTGGACTTTTCTTTTAACAAACATTTCTTCGAAAAAATAGAATAGCGATATCATGGACAATCAATTGACTTTTATATTTCAAAATATCGCAACATGATCGATTCTAAGTCATTTTTTATAACAATGAATAGTCACCTTCTTCCCTTCTGACAACGGTCCCTGCTTCTGCTTCCTTCTTCTATTGTGTGTGTGTGTGCGTAACAGAGTAAATTTTTATAGAAGAAATGGAGGCTGGACAGGATGCGTTACAATATAAACAGTTATATTGATTTAAATCGTGTTCTGATTTAAATCGCAAACGCGTGTTTAATTATATGTGTTTTTTTAGTCATAATCAGGCTAATGCAACATAAGTTGATACAGTATCTTTGTCTTCTAAGTATCTTAATAAACATTCAGCATAGCTTTCTACTAGTTTAGATTTATATTTCTTGGGATTTAGGGATCAAACGTGGAAGGATTAGATTGTAATACGTTTTAGAAAAGTGTAATCTACAGTATACCTGCCCAGACTGTACGCCTTCCTAAACTAGTGTCCTGCCCTTCCCCGCGCACCCCAGCCGGGCGCTCTTCGACCTGTGCCCGGGACGAATGTATATTTTGATATTTACACCCGGCGCGGCACCGAGGGAGCGTCTGCATTTATAACCTAGTTTTTAAAATTAGTCAAGCAATATGAAGCACCTCCTTTAACTTTTAAGTCCCTTAAATACATTGAGCACAGCTTTCTCACCACTTAAGATTACTTTTTTGGTATCATCCTTACACAAAGCAGAAACTTTCCGATGACATACGGTACAAGTGGAAAGATTACAGATTTTAATCGTCTTTAATTTTGTTACGTTATACGTTTTAGGAACGTTTCATCTAAACAAACACCACAAAACTATTCTCGATTGTATTTCTGAATGTTATGTTACACCTACAGTAGTTCACTGCTTTAAATATATCGAATTAAGAATGTTAGGTGTAGCACTTTAGATCTTTTTTTCTGAACCAGTGAAAATCTGATCATGTTCCTCTATAACAATAATAAAAAACTTTATTTTACATATCACCTTTAAAAGTGGCATCTCAAAGCAATACAGTAGATCGAAAAACAGTTAAAAGGGACCAAAGTAAATACCAGACAAACGCAAACGCGTTTTTAATAAAATGCTTTTATTCATTCAGCAGGGAGTGAGAGGGACATCCAGCAGAGAGAGACACACACACCGGTTTCCATTGACAAAAAGTAATTGTTTTTTTTACATGTTTTGTTTGTGGACAGACTGTCTTTCCCAGACTTACATTCCCGAATGTCCCCCGCCCCGGTCAACAATCCTAGGAAGAACACGAAACAGCCTGTTAATAAAATTGTTACAATTTTGTTCGGTCAGTTCTTCCTCCCAGAATTTATAGATCGCATCGATCAGTTCCTGCTTTGTGGCGGGCTTAGCGGTTTTCCGAACGTAGTCTTTCAACGAATGCCAAACCATCTCTATCGGATTTAGATCTGGGGATTCGGCTGGAGTTTTCACCCAGTTCACTCCTTCTGCTATAAGCCTCGCCCTTGCTGCTGTGTGTTTCGGATCGTTGTCTTGAAAGAGACGGTGCCTTGATCCAAACTGCTCCCTGATATATGGGGCAGCATGCTGTGTGACCACGACGTCCTCAAAAAATACACGGTCCATAATTCCTTCAAAAATAAGAAGTGGTCCCGGGCCTCTTCTAGAAATACCCCCCCAGACGTGAACCTTCAGTGGATGTTTGGGCTTTGGCTTGTCCACATATCTCCCCTTTTTGCAAAATGCCATTGTGGAAAACTGTTCCAGAGCCACTGTTGTTTCGTCGGTAAAAAGTACATCCTGAAATGCCTCCCCCTGTTCAATCCATTGGAGCGCTTGCTTGAGTCTTTCCTCTTTGTTTTTTAGCCTTATCATCGGGCATGTGTTGGTTTTTCTGTATCTCCATCCAAGCCTCCTGCGTACTCTTCTTATCGATGTCGGGCTAATATTCGCACCGAGGTCAGCCCATAGCCGTCTTTGGACTTGCATCGCCGGTAGCTCATCATTTTCATCGGTCAGGTTGTCGATAGCTCGCACAATAGGACTTGAAAAAAAAGAGATCAGCAGTTAGTTTTAAAAACAATGTGCGTAGTTGTATTTACATGCAAGAAAGGTATTTTTAGAAATTTATTTACCTTTGAATCGTCCTTGGTTTAGATTCTCTTTGCCTCCTCTCCCCTTTATAATGCCGTCTCACTGTGCTTTCAGAAACGAAGATGTCCATCGAAGCCAACTGCTGTACAATGTCCCGTGTTGACTTCCCGTTTCTTTTCATCTTCATTATTTGGTGTGAGAGAGTCTTCGTGATTTTGGCCATTGTCCGTCCCCCTACCAAAGCGATACAGTGGTGCAGCTTGAATTCTGTACCTATATACTGTATGGTATGGTACAGATAAACCTTACACCATACCGATGAGCTAATGCCAGGGAAAGACACTCCTATTTTATTTAAAACACAATACGCCAGGAAATGTGTCTGATGCATTAGCAAGTTAAAACAATTGGGTCGAAAACCTGGGCGTAACACCATTTCCTTTTTCTGATCACTCGCTTTCTGGATACACATCTCACCTGTCCTGTTCTTTGTTTTCCTGGTGTTCTGATTATGCCTGCTGCGGTCCACTCCTACCCTCACACCTAAAGAAGACTATTTTAAATTTCTTGGCGCAGTTCATTAACCCTTGGATGTGCTGTCCGCGCCCAAAATGCAATTTAAAAAAAGTCAAAAACCGCGCTCAAAATGCAATTTAGAGCTTAATAGGAGACACTCCACAGGCATTCACAACAGCTACATATGAAACGTTTATTTTTTAATCGCGTATCTAAGGAAATCTCAGTATAACTTTGTTCATGAACAAACAGTGGCATGTTACATTGTTATTAGTTTTTTTGTTAACAAGGCTCGCCAGCTAATGTGAATCGAAACCTGTCTTGCTAGCTTTTAAAGTCGTGCGAGGTGTAAACGACAATTCAAATAGAGAAAAAAGACCTGACAGACAAGCCGATACATACTCTTAGAGTTTGATTAATAGGGAATATAATACAAAAATATAGTACTAAAAAAGGTACTACCACTTTTAAAGGTGATATGTAAAATAAAGTTTTTTATTATTGTTATAGAGAAACATGATCAGATTTTCCCTGGTTCAGAAAAAAAGATCTAAAGTGCTACACCTAACTTTCTTAATTCGATATATTTAAGCGCTGATTCTTATGGAATGTGTTCCGCCGGGGATTCAAAGTTTTATTTATTTTTTAATCGCGTATCTAAGGAAATCTCAGTATACTGTAACTTTGTTCATGAACAAACAGTGGCATGTTACATTATTATTAGTTTTTTTTATTTCGAGAGACTGGATAAGTTGTTCAAGTGTTTTTTTTGACTTCCTGAAAAACAACTAATAATTTAACTATATGTGCAAACGTTTTATGATATGTCGCTGTTGTGTATGTCTGTGGACATGTGCTGGCTGGACAGGAGGCTCTACTGTACACAGAGAGCTTAGAAGACAAAGATATCAATTTATTTTAGTCAAAAATTTATATATCACCTTTAAAGGTGGAATCTCAAAGCGAAGTAAATACCCGACACTGATCGAACCCATCTGTCATGCTAATAAAACACCTTGAATTGAATTGAATTGAGGGGGGGCGCGCGAGATAACCAGGACGCAAGGCAAATAAGATACGGTTCACTCCACAGCCATTCACAACAGCAACATACTGTATGAAACGTTTGCACATATAGTTAAGTTATTACTTGGTTTTCAAAGTGCAATGAAATACAATATTGTTGTTGTTGCTGTTCTTGTTGTCTTTATCCTGTAAAGCGTTTTGAGAAGCCACCTTTAAAGGCGATATATACTGTAAAAGCGCTGATTCTTATGGAATGTTCTTGAATGTTCTTGAAGCATTCTTATGAATGCTTCCTCCACAGCCATTCACAACAGCAACATATGAAACGTTTGCACATATAGTTAAGTTATTACTTGAGAGGGGAGGAGGAGGGGACAAGCCGATACATACTCTTAGAGTTTGATTAATAGGGAATATAATACAAAAATATAGTACTAAAAATAAGATACACTCTACAGACATTCACAACGGCGACTGTCAGAAGATAGGACACAGCGGCTCAGGCACCCGCTGAATGGAAAAGGGGCACTTTAATGTTCTGTATGGCCAATACTAAAGCCAATACTAATATTCAATACTTTAATATCCTTTTCTGTATGTTTAACAATAGTGGGTACTGGCCTAATTCGTCCCTGCTCCCGTTGTTAGGTGTTAATGTGTTGTTAAGTGTAAATTTGTACCTGTTTCCCTGAGGTCTGGCTTTTTTTCTGGAAAACCATAACTCTGGTTTTGTTGTTTGACTGTCGGCGCCCAGGTCTGACAGTGCTGCTCCAGCAGTGCCAGGTTCTGGCGCAGCCTCTGTTCTGTGGGCGACAGCAGGACCAGGTCGTCTGCAAAGAGCAGGAACTCGATTTCCATAATTAATGCAGATCAGTAAATCAAGGGACAAAACAATTATTGCGCCCGGGTCCTCGATGGGCTTTGACGTGCTAATGCGTTGGTTTAACAGTCCGGGTGTGGCAAGCCTCTAATGTCTCCCGACTTCGGCAAAAGGCACCCGCCTTTCATTGGAAGACAATGAACATTCTAGCCGTACACGTGAATATAGCATAAATACACCAAGGGATTGGGTGAGCTCCCATCACAAAAAAAACTGCGATCCTGCACTACAGCGACCACAGTACAGTATGGAGACCAAGACCTTTTACGGGAAGAGACGGGGTGCTTCTGCCGCCCCAGCTTCCAAAGAGCGAAGGGTAAGCAAATACAGCAGACTTCATCTGAAATACGCGATTACAGCGCATATTACAAGGTATTATTGCCGTTTTGAATTTTAAATTCAATTATAATTATTTCTTGGTAGCCTGTTCTTCAAGAAAACACCGCACGGGCGAAACGATCTTCGAAATCTACCACCAGGACAGTAAAAAAGAAAGCGGTAAGACGGAAAAAAAGAAAAGTTTGTTTTGACGTCTGTTCCGCGACTGATGAATACTACTGTGTGACTATTTCTTACATTAATTTTATTTTGCCACAGGCCGTGGGTCTCTGCTCTCGGCCACTGGCCAGGGTGCCAACATGTAGAAGCAGCATCTGTGTGGAGACATTTCGGCAGCAGCGGGAGCAGTACGATGCATTACTGGGGAGGATTGGGAGGCTAGAGGCACTCCTGAAAATGCAGAGGAAGGAGACAGTATGTTCCGGCAGTCAAACAGTTGAGCAGCTGTCTCCTGATAAGTGCCTCTCCCCGCCGCGCAGGTTGCAATGCCTGGCAGAAGCTCTGCCCCCCACAGAGCACACACCGCCTCAGGACACTCCATCCCGGCCTCTCCACTCACCACCGCGCAGGAATTTGTTGATGCTGTCCCCGCTGTCTATCTCCCCCCAGGAAGCACCGTTCACAGAGCGGAATTCACAGACGCCAGTGGGACGAATAATTCTCCCAGATATCCAACTGCTACCCATCACTCAGGAGATGGAGGGGGGGTTGTACTTGCAGTGCATTGGCATAGACGGGAAAGCAAGAGCCGACTGCTACGCCGCCCTCGTGTTTCGAAATCTTGTGACTTTTGAAATTTACTGGGGGTGGACAACGTCTGTAAATTTCGATGGGTCCAGAGGCAAAAGTGCCTTGCCTTGCAATCTCCGGGAAACCATTAGTCGCATGGTGAATCGGAGATTCTCAACTCTTACTTCGTCCGACTGGAAAAGAATTCGTGATCGGATCAACGAAATGCTTCGTACAAGGAGGCGCTCTTTTCCTCTAGTCTAACAGTCTGTCCACAAACAAAACATTCCTGTTAGACAAGAGGAATTGAAAAAAAAACAATTTTGTCAATGGAAACCGGTGTGTGTGTCTCTCTCTGCTGGATGTCCCTCTCACTCCCTGCTGAATGAATAAAAGCATTTTATTAAAAACGCGTTTGCGTTTGTCTGGTATTTACTTTGGTCCCTTTTAACTGTTTTTCGATCTACTGTATTGCTTTGAGATGCCACTTTTAAAGGTGATATGTAAAATAAAGTTTTTTATTATTGTTATAGAGGAACATGATCAGATTTTCACTGGTTCAGAAAAAAAGATCTAAAGTGCTACACCTAACATTCTTAATTCGATATATTTAAAGCAGTGAACTACTGTAGGTGTAACATAACATTCAGAAATACAATCGAGAATAGTTTTGTGGTGTTTGTTTAGATGAAACGTTCCTAAAACGTATAACGTAACAAAATTAAAGACGATTAAAATCTGTAATCTTTCCACTTGTACCGTATGTCATCGGAAAGTTTCTGCTTTGTGTAAGGATGATACCAAAAAAGTAATCTTAAGTGGTGAGAAAGCTGTGCTCAATGTATTTAAGGGACTTAAAAGTTAAAGGAGATGCTTCATATTGCTTGACTAATTTTAAAAACTAGGTTATAAATGCAGACGCTCCCTCGGTGCCGCGCCGGGTGTAAATATCAAAATATACATTCGTCCCGGGCACAGGTCGAAGAGCGCCCGGCTGGGGTGCGCGGGGAAGGGCAGGACACTAGTTTAGGAAGGCGTACAGTCTGGGCAGGTATACTGTAGATTACACTTTTCTAAAACGTATTACAATCTAATCCTTCCACGTTTGATCCCTAAATCCCAAGAAATATAAATCTAAACTAGTAGAAAGCTATGCTGAATGTTTATTAAGATACTTAGAAGACAAAGATACTGTATCAACTTATGTTGCATTAGCCTGATTATGACTAAAAAAACACATATAATTAAACACGCGTTTGCGATTTAAATCAGAACACGATTTAAATCAATATAACTGTTTATATTGTAACGCATCCTGTCCAGCCTCCATTTCTTCTATAAAAATTTACTCTGTTACGCACACACACACACAATAGAAGAAGGAAGCAGAAGCAGGGACCGTTGTCAGAAGGGAAGAAGGTGACTATTCATTGTTATAAAAAATGACTTAGAATCGATCATGTTGCGATATTTTGAAATATAAAAGTCAATTGATTGTCCATGATATCGCTATTCTATTTTTTCGAAGAAATGTTTGTTAAAAGAAAAGTCCAGCACCAGCGGGATTTGAACACACAACCCGCGAGTTGTTAGCCAGGGACGTAGACCAGTAGGCTACAGGACAACTCGCATGAACAGGGAGGCGAAACAGCCCTACAGCCCTGACACCCTTCTGAAGTGGTAACATGAAATCTGGTATACGGAAAAGAAAGCATTGATAAAAAAAAGCCTGGATTCTCATGTATCTCATACAAGTATCTTTTAATATAGTCTTTGCTGTGCTCTTGAGGATCCTTGTGGTATTTTGAGCTCTAGTTGAATGATAAGTGTCGGATTTTAAATCATTTTCGTAGTTAGAAATTATGAAACGCCCTGTTAAAAGCAAGGGAGTTTTTATGCCCGTTGAAGTAAAACAAAATGCCTGACAAAGTATGGCTTGGACAGATTCCAAGTGCTTGTACAAATGTGCTAAAGAAATTATACTTTGAGTATACAGCTTGTCCAAAGCCATGCATTATTAATACTATTAGTAATATCTTCGGTAAAGGCTTTGATGCATAAATATTTCTGATAAAGGTAGGTTGTGTACTTTTGTCCAACTGAGCAATCTTGCTTTCATTAAATATACCAACATTTTAATGACTGAAGATTAACATGCTGTAATACACTGTTCAAAATTAAAGGCTCAAATGCTGTACATGAGAGGTTAAGCTCCCCCTGGCGGTTTTACAAGGTGACGCCGGATAGTTTCTGGCAGAGCGTCAAATGACGCGCGATTAACCACGTGACACTGCGTGACACCGTGTGACACTGCGTGATACCGCGACACGCCCACCGGGGTATGCCGCAAAATAACGCACGCATTTTGAATGGCTGCATCTGTAGAGCTCGCGGAAATGCTCAGTGGACAACCGAGGCAGGGTAAGGATCAGTATTTCCACACTACTCAGAGAATATTTATTTTCAGGGATGGATTTTTAGCCCAATTCAAGTTGAAGAAAAGTGGTTTCGTGAAAATCGCAGAAAATTTTTTTTCAGAAACTCCGGGGTGCCTGGAGGTCGCGGTGCACCAGGCTACAGTTGTATTCGAAAACTGAGTCACTCAGATCACACGAGTACCCAAGCATGCTTGAAACTCATTCAAATGCAAGTGCTTCTATCTGTTGTCTTGATTTTTTTCCACTCATTCCTTTTGGTTTGGGGAACATGTCAAAATCCCATGCCCAGAGAACTTCAGATAGAGCTCGCGGAAATGCTCAGTGGACACCCCAGGTAGGGTAAGGATCAGCATTACCACACTACTCAGAGAATTTTTATTTTCAGGGATGGATTTTTAGCCCAATTCAAGTTGAAGAAAAGTGGTTTCGTGAAAATTGCAGAAAATTTTTTTTCAGAAACTCCGGGGTGCCTTGAGGTCGCGATGCACCACGCGATAGTTGTATTCCAAAACTGAGTCATCAGATCACACGAGTACCCAAGCATGCTTGAAACTCATTCAAATGCAAGTGCTTCTATCTGTTGTCTTGATTGTTTCTCACTCATTCCTTTTGGTTTGGGTAACATGTCAAAATCCCATGCCCAGAGAACTTCAAGTAGAGTTCGCGGAAATGCTCAGTGGACACCCCAGGTATGGTAAGGATCAGCATTTCCACACTACTCAGAGAATTTTTATTTTCAGGGATGGATTTTTAGCCCAATTCAAGTTGAAGAAAAGTGGTTTCGTGAAAATCGCAGAAAATTTTTTTTTAGAAACTTCGTGGTGCCTGGAGGTCGCGGTGCACCACGCGACAGTTGTATTCGAGAACTGAGTCACTCAGATCACACGAGTACCCAAGCATGCTTGAAACTCATTCAAATGCAAGTGCTACTATCTGTTGTCTTGATAGTTTCCCACTCATTCCTTTTGGTTTGGGTAACATGTCAAAATCCCATGCCCAGAGAACTTCAAGTAGAGTTCGCGGAAATGCTCAGTGGACACCCCAGGTAGGGTAAGGATCAGCATTACCACACTACTCAGAGAATATTTATTTTCAGGGATGGATTTTTAGCCCAATTCAAGTTGATGAAAAGTGGTGTCGTGAAAATTGCAGAAAATTTTTTTTCAGAAACTCCGGGGTGCCTTGAGGTCGCGATGCACCACGCGACAGTTGTATTCCAAAACTGAGTCATCAGATCACACGAGTACCCAATCATGCTTGAAACTCATTCAAATGCAAGTGCTTCTATCTGTTGTCTTGATTGTTTCCCACTCATTCCTTTTGGTTTGGGTAACATGTCAAAATCCCATGCCCAGAGAACTTCAGTTAGCGTTCGGGGAAATGCTCAGTGGACACCCCAGGTATGGTAAGGATCAGCATTTCCACACTACTCAGAGAATATTTATTTTCAGGGATGGATTTTTAGCCCAATTCAAGTTGAAGAAAAGTGGTTTCGTGAAAATCGCAGAAAATTTTTTTTCAGAAACTCCGGGGTGCCTTGAGGTCGCGGTGCACCACGCGACAGTTGTATTCCAAACCTGAGTCACTCAGATCACACGAGTACCCAGGCATGCTTGAAACTCATTCAAATGCAAGTGCTTCTATCTGTTGTCTTGATTGTTTCCCACTCATTCCTTTTGCTTTGGGGAACATGTCAAAATCCCATGCCCAGAGAACTTCAGGTAGAGCTCGCGGAAATGCTCAGTGGACAATCCAGGTAGGGTAAGGATCAGTATTTCCACACTACTCAGAGAATTTTTATTTTCAGTGATGGATTTTTAGCCCAATTCAAGTTGAAGAAATGTGGTTTCGTGAAAATTGCAGAAAACTTTTTTTCAGAAACTCCGGGGTGCCTTGAGGTCGCGATGCACCACGCGACAGTTGTATTCCCAAACTGAGTCACTCAAATCACACGAGTACCCAAGCATGCTTGAAACTCATTCAAATGCAAGTGCCTCTATCTCTTTTCTTGATTGTTTCCCACTCATTCCTTTTGGTTTGGGGAACATGTCAAAATCCCATGCCCAGAGAGCTTCAGGTAGAGTTCGGGGAAATGCTCAGTGGACAACCCAGGCAGGGTAAGGATCAGCATTTACACACTACTCAGAGAATTTTTATTTTCAGGGATGGATTTTTAGCCCAATTCAAGTTGAAGAAAAGTGGTTTCGTGAAAATCGCAGAAAATTTTTTTTCAGAAACTCCGGGGTGCCTGGAGATCGCGGTGCACCACGCGACAGTTGTTCTCCAAAACTGAGTCACTTAGATCACACGAGTACCCAAGCATGCTTAAAACTCATTCAAATGCAAGTGCTTCTATCTGTTGTCTAGATTGTTTCCCACTCATTCCTTTTGGTTTGGGGAACATGTCAAAATCCCATGCCCAGAGAACTTCAGGTAGAGCTCGCGGAAATGCTCAGTGGACAACCCAGGCAGGGTAAGGATCAGCATTTCCACACTACTCAGAGAATATTTATTTTCAGGGAAGGATTTTTAGCCCAATTCAAGTTGATGAAAAGTGGTTTCGTGAAAATCTCAGAAATTTTTTTTCAGAAACTCCGGGGTGCCTGGAGGTCGCGGTGCACCACGCGACAGTTGTATTCCAAAACTGAGTCACTCAGATCACACGAGTACCCAAGCATGTTTGACACTCATTCAAATGCAAGTGCTTCTATCTGTTGTCTTGATTGTTTCCCACTCATTCCTTTAGGTTTGGGTAACATGTCAAAATCCCATGCCCAGAGAACTTCAAGTAGAGTTCGCGGAAATGCTCATTGGACACCCCAGGTAGGGTAAGGATCAGCATTTCCACACTTCTCAGAGAATGTTTATTTTCAGGGATGGATTTTTAGCCCAATTCAAGTTGATGAAAAGTGGTTTCGTGAAAATTGCAGAAAATTTTTTTTCAGAAACTCCGGGGTGCCTGGAGGTCGCGGTGCACCACGCGACAGTTGTATTCGAAAACTGAGTCACTCAGATCACACGAGTACCCAAGCATGCTTGAAACTTATTCAAATGCAAGTGCGTCTATATCTTTTCTTTAATGTTTCCCACTCATTCCTTTTGGTTTGGGGAACATGTCAAAATCCCATGCCCAGAGAACTTCAGGTAGAGTTCGGGGATATGCTCAGTGGACAACCCAGGCAGGGTAAGGATCAGCATTTACACACTACTCAGAGAATTTTTATTTTCAGGGATGGATTTTTAGCCCAATTCAAGTTGAAGAAAAGTGGTTTCGTGAAAATCGCAGAAAATTTTTTTTCAGAAACTCCGGGGTGCCTGGAGATCGCGGTGCACCACGCGACAGTTGTATTCGAAAACTGAGTCACTCAGATCACACGAGTACCCAAGCATGTTTGAAACTCATTCAAATGCAAGTGCTTCTATCTGTTGTCTTGATTGTTTCCCACTCATTCCTTTTGGTTTGGGTAACATGTCAAAATCCCATGCCCAGAGAACTTCAAGTAGAGTTCGCGGAAATGCTCATTGGACACCCCAGGTAGGGTAAGGATCAGCATTTCCACACTACTCAGAGAATTTTTATTTTCAGGGATGGATTTTTAGCCCAATTCAAGTTGATGAAAAGTGGTTTCGTGAAAATTGCAGAAAATTTTTTTTCAGAAACTCCGGGGTGCCTGGAGGTCGCGGTGCACCACGCGACAGTTGTGTTCGAAAACTGAGTCACTCAGATCACACGAGTACCCAAGCATGCTTGAAACTCATTCAAATGCAAGTGCCTCTATCTCTTTTCTTGATTGTTTCCCACTCATTCCTTTTGGTTTGGGTAACATGTCAAAATCCCATGCCCAGAGAACTTCAGGTAGAGTTCGGGGAAATGCTCAGTGGACAACCCAGGCAGGGTAAGCATCAGCATTTACACACTACTCAGAGAATATTTATTTTCAGGGATGGATTTTTAGCCCAATTCTAGTTGATGAAAAGTGGTTTCGTGAAAATTGCAGAAAATTTTTTTTCAGAAACTCCGGGGTGCCTTGAGGTCGCGATGCACCACGCGACAGTTGTATTCCAAAACTGAGTCACTCAGATCACACGAGTAACCAAGCATGCTTGAAACTCATTCAAATGCAAGTGCCTCTACCTCTTTTCTTGAATGTTTCCCACTCATTCCTTTTGGTTTGGGAACATGTCAAAATCCCATGCCCAGAGAACTTCAAGTAGAGTTCGGGGAAATGCTCAGTGGACAACCCAGGCAGGGTAAGGATCTCATTTACACACTACTCAGAGAATTTTTATTTTCAGTGATGGATTTTTAGCCCAATTCAAGTTGAAGAAAAGTGGTTTCGTGAAAATCGCAGAAATTTTTTTTTCAGAACCTCCGGGGTGCCTGGAGGTCGCGGTGCACCACGCGACAGTTGTATTCCAAAACTGAGTCACTCAGATCACACGAGTACCCAAGCATGTTTGAAACTCATTCAAATGCAAGTGCTTCTATCTGTTGTCTTGATTGTTTCCCACTCATTCCTTTTGGTTTGGGTAACATTTCAAAATCCCATGCCCAGAGAACTTCAAGTAGAGTTCGGGGAAATGCTCAGTGGACAACCCAGGCAGGGTAAGGATCAGCATTTACACACTACTCAGAGAATTTTTATTTTCAGGGATAGATTTTTAGCCCAATTCAAGTTGAAAAAAAGTGGTTTCGTGAAAATCGCAGAAAATTTTTTTTCAGAAACTCCGTGGTGCCTGGAGGTCGCGGTGCACCACGCGACAGTTGTATTCCAAAACTGAGTCACTCAGATCACACGAGTACCCAAGCATGTTTGAAACTCATTCAAATGCAAGTGCTTCTATCTGTTGTCTTGATTGTTTCCCACTCATTCCTTTTGGTTTGAGTAACATGTCAAAATCCCATGCCCAGAGAACTTCAAGTAGAGTTCGCGGAAATGCTCATTGGACACCCCAGGTAGGGTAAGGATCAGCATTTCCACACTACTCAGAGAATGTTTATTTTCAGGGATGTATTTTAGCCCAATTTAAGTTGATGAAAAGTGGTTTCGTGAAAATTGCAGAAATTTTTTTTTCAGAAACTCCGGGGTGCCTGGAGGTCGCGGTGCACCACGCGACAGTTGTATTCCAAAACTGAGTCACTCAGATCACACGAGTACCCAAGCATGTTTGAAACTCATTCAAATGCAAGTGCTTCTATCTGTTGTCTTGATTGTTTCCCACTCATTCCTTTTGGTTTGGGTAACATGTCAAAATCCCATGCCCAGAGAACTTCAAGTAGAGTTCGCGGAAATGCTCATTGGACACCCCAGGTAGGGTAAGGATCAGCATTTCCACACTACTCAGAGAATGTTTATTTTCAGGGATGGATTTTTAGCCCAATTCAAGTTGATCAAAAAATGTGGTTTCGTGAAAATTGCAGAAAATTTTTTTTCAGAAACTCCGGGGTGCCTGGAGGTCGCGGTGCACCACGCGACAGTTGTATTCGAAAACTGAGTCACTCAGATCACACGAGTACCCAAGCATGCTTGAAACTCATTCAAATGCAAGTGCCTCTACCTCTTTTCTTGAATGTTTCCCACTCATTCCTTTTGGTTTGGGAACATGTCAAAATCCCATGCCCAGAGAACTTCAAGTAGAGTTCGCGGAAATGCTCATTGGACACCCCAGGTAGGGTAAGGATCAGTATTTCCACACTACTCAGAGAATTTTTATTTTCAGTGATGGATTTTTAGCCCAATTCAAGTTGAAGAAAAGTGGTTTCGTGAAAATCGCAGAAATTTTTTTTTCAGAACCTCCGGGGTGCCTGGAGGTCGCGGTGCACCACGCGACAGTTGTATTCCAAAACTGAGTCACTCAGATCACACGAGTAACCAAGCATGCTTGAAACTCATTCAAATGCAAGTGCTTCTATCTGTTGTCTTGATTGTTTCCACTCATTCCTTTTGGTTTGGGTAACATGTCAAAAATCCATGCCCAGAGAACTTCAAGTAGAGTTCGCGGAAATGCTCATTGGACACCCCAGGTAGGGTAAGGATCAGCATTTCCACACTACTCAGAGAATGTTTATTTTCAGGGATGTATTTTAGCCCAATTCAAGTTGATGAAAATTGGTTTCGTGAAAATTGCAGAAAATTTTTTTTCAGAAACTCCGGGGTGCCTGGAGGTCGCGGTGCACCACGCGACAGTTGTATTCGAAAACTGAGTCACTCAGATCACACGAGTACCCAAGCATGCTTGAAACTCATTCAAATGTAAGTGCCTCTATCTCTTTTCTTGATTGTTTCCCACTCATTCCTTTTGGTTTGGGTAACATGTCAAAATCCCATGCCCAGAGAACTTCAGGTAGAGTTCGGGGAAATGTTCAGTGGACAACCCAGGCAGGGTAAGGATCTCATTTACACACTACTCAGAGAATTTTTATTTTCAGGGATGGATTTTTAGCCCAATTCAAGTTGAAGAAAAGTGGTTTCGTGAAAATCTCAGAAAATTTTTTTTCAGAAACTCCGGGGTGCCTGGAGGTCGCGGTGCACCACGCGACAGTTGTATTCCAAAACTGAGTCACTCAGATCACACGAGTACCCAAGCATGTTTGAAACTCATTCAAATGCAAGTGCTTCTATCTGTTGTCTTGATTGTTTCCCACTCATTCCTTTTGGTTTGGGTAACATGTCAAAATCCCATGCCCAGAGAACTTCAAGTAGAGTTCGCGGAAATGCTCATTGGACACCCCAGGTAGGGTAAGGATCAGCATTTCCACACTACTCAGAGAATGTTTATTTTCAGGGATGGATTTTTAGCCCAATTCAAGTTGATCAAAAAATGTGGTTTCGTGAAAATTGCAGAAAATTTTTTTTCAGAAACTCCGGGGTGCCTGGAGGTCGCGGTGCACCACGCGACAGTTGTATTCGAAAACTGAGTCACTCAGATCACACGAGTACCCAAGCATGCTTGAAACTCATTCAAATGCAAGTGCCTCTACCTCTTTTCTTGAATGTTTCCCACTCATTCCTTTTGGTTTGGGAACATGTCAAAATCCCATGCCCAGAGAACTTCAAGTAGAGTTCGGGGAAATGCTCAGTGGACAACCCAGGCAGGGTAAGGATCAGCATTAACACACTACTCAGAGAATTTTTATTTTCAGGGATGGATTTTTAGCCCAATTCAAGTTGAAAAAAAGTGGTTTCGTGAAAATCGCAGAAAATTTTTTTTCAGAAACTCCGTGGTGCCTGGAGGTCGCGGTGCACCACGCGACAGTTGTATTCCAAAACTGAGTCACTCAGATCACACGAGTACCCAAGCATGTTTGAAACTCATTCAAATGCAAGTGCTTCTATCTGTTGTCTTGATTGTTTCCCACTCATTCCTTTTGGTTTGGGTAACATGTCAAAATCCCATGCCCAGAGAACTTCAAGTAGAGTTCGCGGAAATGCTCAGTGGACACCCAGGTAGGGTAAGGATCAGCATTTCCACACTACTCAGAGAATATTTATTTTCAGGGATGGATTTTTAGCCCAATTCAAGTTGATGAAAAGTGGTTTCGTGAAAATTGCAGAAATTTTTTTTTCAGAAACTCCGGGGTGCCTTGAGGTCGCGATGCACCACGCGACAGTTGTATTCCAAAACTGAGTCACTCAGATCACACGAGTACCCAAGAATGCTTGAAACTCATTCAAATGCAAGTGCCTCTACCTCTTTTCTTGAATGTTTCCCACTCATTATTTTTGGTTTGGGGAACATGTCAATATCCCATGCCCAGAGAACTTCAAGTAGAGTTCGCGGAAATGCTCATTGGACACCCCAGGTAGGGTAAGGATCAGTATTTCCACACTACTCAGAGAATTTTTATTTTCAGTGATGGATTTTTAGCCCAATTCAAGTTGAAGAAAAGTGGTTTCGTGAAAATCGCAGAAATTTTTTTTTCAGAACCTCCGGGGTGCCTGGAGGTCGCGGTGCACCACGCGACAGTTGTATTCCAAAACTGAGTCACTCAGATCACACGAGTAACCAAGCATGCTTGAAACTCATTCAAATGCAAGTGCTTCTATCTGTTGTCTTGATTGTTTCCACTCATTCCTTTTGGTTTGGGTAACATGTCAAAAATCCATGCCCAGAGAACTTCAAGTAGAGTTCGCGGAAATGCTCATTGGACACCCCAGGTAGGGTAAGGATCAGCATTTCCACACTACTCAGAGAATGTTTATTTTCAGGGATGTATTTTAGCCCAATTCAAGTTGATGAAAAGTGGTTTCGTGAAAATTGCAGAAAATTTTTTTTCAGAAACTCCGGGGTGCCTGGAGGTCGCGGTGCACCACGCGACAGTTGTATTCGAAAACTGAGTCACTCAGATCACACGAGTACCCAAGCATGCTTGAAACTCATTCAAATGTAAGTGCCTCTATCTCTTTTCTTGATTGTTTCCCACTCATTCCTTTTGGTTTGGGTAACATGTCAAAATCCCATGCCCAGAGAACTTCAGGTAGAGTTCGGGGAAATGTTCAGTGGACAACCCAGGCAGGGTAAGGATCTCATTTACACACTACTCAGAGAATTTTTATTTTCAGGGATGGATTTTTAGCCCAATTCAAGTTGAAGAAAAGTGGTTTCGTGAAAATCTCAGAAAATTTTTTTTCAGAAACTCCGGGGTGCCTGGAGGTCGCGGTGCACCACGCGACAGTTGTATTCCAAAACTGAGTCACTCAGATCACACGAGTACCCAAGCATGTTTGAAACTCATTCAAATGCAAGTGCTTCTATCTGTTGTCTTGATTGTTTCCCACTCATTCCTTTTGGTTTGGGTAACATGTCAAAATCCCATGCCCAGAGAACTTCAAGTAGAGTTCGCGGAAATGCTCATTGGACACCCCAGGTAGGGTAAGGATCAGCATTTCCACACTACTCAGAGAATGTTTATTTTCAGGGATGGATTTTTAGCCCAATTCAAGTTGAGGAAAAGTGGTTTCGTGAAAATTGCAGAAAATTTTTTTTCAGAAACTCCGGGGTGCCTGGAGGTCGCGGTGCACCACGCGACAGTTGTATTCGAAAACTGAGTCACTCAGATCACACGAGTACCCAAGCATGCTTGAAACTCATTCAAATGCAAGTGCCTCTACCTCTTTTCTTGAATGTTTCCCACTCATTCCTTTTGGTTTGGGAACATGTCAAAATCCCATGCCCAGAGAACTTCAAGTAGAGTTCGGGGAAATGCTCAGTGGACAACCCAGGCAGGGTAAGGATCAGCATTTACACACTACTCAGAGAATTTTTATTTTCAGGGATGGATTTTTAGCCCAATTCAAGTTGAAAAAAAGTGGTTTCGTGAAAATCGCAGAAAATTTTTTTTCAGAAACTCCGTGGTGCCTGGAGGTCGCGGTGCACCACGCGACAGTTGTATTCCAAAACTGAGTCACTCAGATCACACGAGTACCCAAGCATGTTTGAAACTCATTCAAATGCAAGTGCTTCTATCTGTTGTCTTGATTGTTTCCCACTCATTCCTTTTGGTTTGGGTAACATGTCAAAATCCCATGCCCAGAGAACTTCAAGTAGAGTTCGCGGAAATGCTCATTGGACACCCCAGGTAGGGTAAGGATCAGCATTTCCACACTACTCAGAGAATGTTTATTTTCAGGGATGTATTTTAGCCCAATTCAAGTTGATGAAAAGTGGTTTCGTGAAAATTGCAGAAAATTTTTTTTCAGAAACTCCGGGGTGCCTGGAGGTCGCGGTGCACCACGCGACAGTTGTATTCGAAAACTGAGTCACTCAGATCACACGAGTACCCAAGCATGCTTGAAACTCATTCAAATGTAAGTGCCTCTATCTCTTTTCTTGATTGTTTCCCACTCATTCCTTTTGGTTTGGGTAACATGTCAAAATCCCATGCCCAGAGAACCTCAGGTAGAGTTCGGGGAAATGCTCAGTGGACAACCCAGGCAGGGTAAGGATCAGCATTTACACACTACTCAGAGAATTTTTATTTTCAGGGATGGATTTTTAGCCCAATTCAAGTTGAAGAAAAGTGGTTTCGTGAAAATTGCAGAAAATTTTTTTTCAGAAACTCCGGGGTGCCTTGAGGTCGCGATGCACCACGCGACAGTTGCATTCCAAAACTGAGTCACTCAGATCACACGAGTACCCAAGCATGCTTGAAACTCATTCAAATGCAAGTGCTTCTATCTGTTGTCTTGATTGTTTCCCACTCATTCCTTTTGGTTTGGGGAACATGTCAAAATCCCATGCCCAGAGAACTTCAAGTAGAGTTCGCGGAAATGCTCAGTGGACACCCAGGTAGGGTAAGGATCAGCATTTCCACACTACTCAGAGAATATTTATTTTCAGGGATGGATTTTTAGCCCAATTCAAGTTGATGAAAAGTGGTTTCGTGAAAATTGCAGAAATTTTTTTTTCAGAAACTCCGGGGTGCCTTGAGGTCGCGATGCACCACGCGACAGTTGTATTCCAAAACTGAGTCACTCAGATCACACGAGTACCCAAGCATGCTTGAAACTCATTCAAATGCAAGTGCCTCTACCTCTTTTCTTGAATGTTTCCCACTCATTATTTTTGGTTTGGGGAACATGTCAAAATCCCATGCCCAGAGAACTTCAAGTAGAGTTCGCGGAAATGCTCATTTTACACCCCAGGTAGGGTAAGGATCAGCATTTCCACACTACTCAGAGAATGTTTATTTTCAGGGATGGATTTTAGCCCAATTCAAGTTGATGAAAAGTGGTTTCGTGAAAATTGCAGAAAATTTTTTTTCAGAAACTCCGGGGTGCCTGGAGGTCGCGGTGCACCACGCGACAGTTGTATTCGAAAACTGAGTCACTCAGATCACACGAGTACCCAAGCATGCTTGAAACTCATTCAAATGTAAGTGCCTCTATCTCTTTTCTTGATTGTTTCCCACTCATTCCTTTTGGTTTGGGTAACATGTCAAAATCCCATGCCCAGAGAACTTCAGGTAGAGTTCGGGGAAATGCTCAGTGGACAACCCAGGCAGGGTAAGGATCAGCATTTACACACTACTCAGAGAATTTTTATTTTCAGGGATGGATTTTTAGCCCAATTCAAGTTGAAAAAAAGTGCTTTCGTGAAAATCGCAGAAAATTTTTTTTCAGAAACTCCGGGGTGCCTGGAGGTCGCGGTGCACCACGCGACAGTTGTATTCCAAAACTGAGTGACTCAGATCACACGAGTACCCAAGCATGCTTGAAACTCATTCAAATGCAAGTGCTTCTATCTGTTGTCTTGATTGTTTCCCACTCATTCCTTTTGGTTTGGGGAACATGTCAAAATCCCATGCCCAGAGAACTTCAAGTAGAGTTCGCGGAAATGCTCAGTGGACACCCAGGTAGGGTAAGGATCAGCATTTCCACACTACTCAGAGAATATTTATTTTCAGGGATGGATTTTTAGCCCAATTCAAGTTGATGAAAAGTGGTTTCGTGAAAATTGCAGAAATTTTTTTTTCAGAAACTCCGGGGTGCCTTGAGGTCGCGATGCACCACGCGACAGTTGTATTCCAAAACTGAGTCACTCAGATCACACGAGTACCCAAGCATGCTTGAAATTCATTCAAATGCAAGTGCCTCTACCTCTTTTCTTGAATGTTTCCCACTCATTATTTTTGGTTTGGGGAACATGTCAATATCCCATGCCCAGAGAACTTCAAGTAGAGTTCGCGGAAATGCTCATTGGACACCCCAGGTAGGGTAAGGATCAGTATTTCCACACTACTCAGAGAATTTTTATTTTCAGTGATGGATTTTTAGCCCAATTCAAGTTGAAGAAAAGTGGTTTTGTGAAAATCGCAGAAATTTTTTTTTCAGAACCTCCGGGGTGCCTGGAGGTCGCGGTGCACCACGCGACAGTTGTATTCCAAAACTGAGTCACTCAGATCACACGAGTAACCAAGCATGCTTGAAACTCATTCAAATGCAAGTGCCTCTATCTCTTTTCTTGATTGTTTCCCACTCATTCCTTTTGGTTTGGGTAACATGTCAAAATCCCATGCCCAGAGAACTTCAGGTAGAGTTCGGGGAAATGTTCAGTGGACAACCCAGGCAGGGTAAGGATCTCATTTACACACTACTCAGAGAATTTTTATTTTCAGGGATGGATTTTTAGCCCAATTCAAGTTGAAGAAAAGTGGTTTCGTGAAAATCTCAGAAAATTTTTTTTCAGAAACTCCGGGGTGCCTGGAGGTCGCGGTGCACCACGCGTCAGTTGTATTCCAAAACTGAGTCACTCAGATCACACGAGTACCCAAGCATGTTTGAAACTCATTCAAATGCAAGTGCTTCTATCTGTTGTCTTGATTGTTTCCCACTCATTCCTTTTGGTTTGGGTAACATGTCAAAATCCCATGCCCAGAGAACTTAAAGTAGAGTTCGCGGAAATGCTCATTGGACACCCCAGGTAGGGTAAGGATCAGCATTTCCACACTACTCAGAGAATGTTTATTTTCAGGGATGGATTTTTAGCCCAATTCAAGTTGATCAAAAAATGTGGTTTCGTGAAAATTGCAGAAAATTTTTTTTCAGAAACTCCGGGGTGCCTGGAGGTCGCGGTGCACCACGCGACAGTTGTATTCGAAAGCTGAGTCACTCAGATCACACGAGTACCCAAGGATGCTTGAAACTCATTCAAATGCAAGTGCCTCTACCTCTTTTCTTGAATGTTTCCCACTCATTCCTTTTGGTTTGGGAACATGTCAAAATCCCATGCCCAGAGAACTTCAAGTAGAGTTCGGGGAAATGCTCAGTGGACAACCCAGGCAGGGTAAGGATCAGCATTTACACACTACTCAGAGAATTTTTATTTTCAGGGATGGATTTTTAGCCCAATTCAAGTTGAAAAAAAGTGGTTTCGTGAAAATCGCAGAAAATTTTTTTTCAGAAACTCCGTGGTGCCTGTAGGTCGCGGTGCACCACGCGACAGTTGTATTCCAAAACTGAGTCACTCAGATCACACGAGTACCCAAGCATGTTTGAAACTCATTCAAATGCAAGTGCTTCTATCTGTTGTCTTGATTGTTTCCCACTCATTCCTTTTGGTTTGGGTAACATGTCAAAATCCCATGCCCAGAGAACTTCAAGTAGAGTTCGCGGAAATGCTCATTGGACACCCCAGGTAGGGTAAGGATCAGCATTTCCACACTACTCAGAGAATGTTTATTTTCAGGGATGTATTTTAGCCCAATTCAAGTTGATGAAAAGTGGTTTCGTGAAAATTGCAGAAAATTTTTTTTCAGAAACTCCGGGGTGCCTGGAGGTCGCGGTGCACCACGCGACAGTTGTATTCGAAAACTGAGTCACTCAGATCACACGAGTACCCAAGCATGCTTGAAACTCATTCAAATGTAAGTGCCTCTATCTCTTTTCTTGATTGTTTCCCACTCATTCCTTTTGGTTTGGGTAACATGTCAAAATCCCATGCCCAGAGAACTTCAGGTAGAGTTCGGGGAAATGCTCAGTGGACAACCCAGGCAGGGTAAGGATCAGCATTTACACACTACTCAGAGAATATTTATTTTCAGTGATGGATTTTTAGCCCAATTCAAGTTGAAAAAAAGTGCTTTCGTGAAAATCGCAGAAAATTTTTCTTCAGAAACTCCGGGGTGCCTGGAGGTCGCGGTGCACCACGCGACAGTTGTATTCCAAAACTGAGTGACTCAGATCACACGAGTACCCAAGCATGCTTGAAACTCATTCAAATGCAAGTGCTTCTATCTGTTGTCTTGATTGTTTCCCACTCATTCCTTTTGGTTTGGGGAACATGTCAAAATCCCATGCCCAGAGAACTTCAAGTAGAGTTCGCGGAAATGCTCAGTGGACACCCAGGTAGGGTAAGGATCAGCATTTCCACACTACTCAGAGAGTATTTATTTTCAGGGATGGATTTTTAGCCCAATTCAAGTTGATGAAAAGTGGTTTCGTGAAAATTGCAGAAATTTTTTTTTCAGAAACTCCGGGGTGCCTTGAGGTCGCGATGCACCACGCGACAGTTGTATTCCAAAACTGAGTCACTCAGATCACACGAGTACCCAAGCATGCTTGAAACTCATTCAAATGCAAGTGCCTCTACCTCTTTTCTTGAATGTTTCCCACTCATTATTTTTGGTTTGGGGAACATGTCAATATCCCATGCCCAGAGAACTTCAAGTAGAGTTCGCGGAAATGCTCATTGGACACCCCAGGTAGGGTAAGGATCAGTATTTCCACACTACTCAGAGAATTTTTATTTTCAGTGATGGATTTTTAGCCCAATTCAAGTTGAAGAAAAGTGGTTTCGTGAAAATCGCAGAAATTTTTTTTTCAGAACCTCCGGGGTGCCTGGAGGTCGCGGTGCACCACGCGACAGTTGTATTCCAAAACTGAGTCACTCAGATCACACGAGTAACCAAGCATGCTTGAAACTCATTCAAATGCAAGTGCTTCTATCTGTTGTCTTGATTGTTTCCACTCATTCCTTTTGGTTTGGGTAACATGTCAAAAATCCATGCCCAGAGAACTTCAAGTAGAGTTCGCGGAAATGCTCATTGGACACCCCAGGTAGGGTAAGGATCAGCATTTCCACACTACTCAGAGAATGTTTATTTTCAGGGATGTATTTTAGCCCAATTCAAGTTGATGAAAAGTGGTTTCGTGAAAATTGCAGATAATTTTTTTTCAGAAACTCCGGGGTGCCTGGAGGTCGCGGTGCACCACGCGACAGTTGTATTCGAAAACTGAGTCACTCAGATCACACGAGTACCCAAGCATGCTTGAAACTCATTCAAATGTAAGTGCCTCTATCTCTTTTCTTGATTGTTTCCCACTCATTCCTTTTGGTTTGGGTAACATGTCAAAATCCCATGCCCAGAGAACTTCAGGTAGAGTTCGGGGAAATGTTCAGTGGACAACCCAGGCAGGGTAAGGATCTCATTTACACACTACTCAGAGAATTTTTATTTTCAGGGATGGATTTTTAGCCCAATTCAAGTTGAAGAAAAGTGGTTTCGTGAAAATCTCAGAAAATTTTTTTTCAGAAACTCCGGGGTGCCTGGAGGTCGCGGTGCACCACGCGACAGTTGTATTCCAAAACTGAGTCACTCAGATCACACGAGTACCCAAGCATGTTTGAAACTCATTCAAATGCAAGTGCTTCTATCTGTTGTCTTGATTGTTTCCCACTCATTCCTTTTGGTTTGGGTAACATGTCAAAATCCCATGCCCAGAGAACTTCAAGTAGAGTTCGCGGAAATGCTCATTGGACACCCCAGGTAGGGTAAGGATCAGCATTTCCACACTACTCAGACAATGTTTATTTTCAGGGATGGATTTTTAGCCCAATTCAAGTTGATGAAAAGTGGTTTCGTGAAAATTGCAGAAAATTTTTTTTCAGAAACTCCGGGGTGCCTGGAGGTCGCGGTGCACCACGCGACAGTTGTATTCGAAAACTGAGTCACTCAGATCACACGAGTACCCAAGCATGCTTGAAACTCATTCAAATGCAAGTGCCTCTACCTCTTTTCTTGAATGTTTCCCACTCATTCCTTTTGGTTTGGGAACATGTCAAAATCCCATGCCCAGAGAACTTCAAGTAGAGTTCGGGGAAATGCTCAGTGGACAACCCAGGCAGGGTAAGGATCAGCATTTACACACTACTCAGAGAATTTTTATTTTCAGGGATGGATTTTTAGCCCAATTCAAGTTGAAAAAAAGTGGTTTCGTGAAAATCGCAGAAATTTTTTTTCAGAAACTCCGTGGTGCCTGGAGGTCGCGGTGCACCACGCGACAGTTGTATTCCAAAACTGAGTCACTCAGATCACACGAGTACCCAAGCATGTTTGAAACTCATTCAAATGCAAGTGCTTCTATCTGTTGTCTTGATTGTTTCCCACTCATTCCTTTTGGTTTGGGTAACATGTCAAAATCCCATGCCCAGAGAACTTCAAGTAGAGTTCGCGGAAATGCTCATTGGACACCCCAGGTAGGGTAAAGATCAGCATTTCCACACTACTCAGAGAATGTTTATTTTCAGGGATGGATTTTTAGCCCAATTCAAGTTGATGAAAAGTGGTTTCGTGAAAATTGCAGAAAATTTTTTTTCAGAAACTCCGGAGTGCCTGGAGGTCGCGGTGCACCACGCGACAGTTGTATTCGAAAACTGAGTCACTCAGATCACACGAGTACCCAAGCATGCTTGAAACTCATTCAAATGCAAGTGCCTCTATCTCTTTTCTTGATTGTTTCCCACTCATTCCTTTTGGTTTGGGTAACATGTCAAAATCCCATGCCCAGAGAACTTCAGGTAGAGTTCGGGGAAATGCTCAGTGGACAACCCAGGCAGGGTAAGGATCAGTATTTCCACACTACTCAGAGAATTTTTATTTTCAGTGATGGATTTTTAGCCCAATTCAAGTTGAAGAAAAGTGGTTTCGTGAAAATCGCAGAAATTTTTTTTTCAGAACCTCCGGGGTGCCTGGAGGTCGCGGTGCACCACGCGACAGTTGTATTCCAAAACTGAGTCACTCAGATCACACGAGTAACCAAGCATGCTTGAAACTCATTCAAATGCAAGTGCTTCTATCTGTTGTCTTGATTGTTTCCACTCATTCCTTTTGGTTTGGGTAACATGTCAAAAATCCATGCCCAGAGAACTTCAAGTAGAGTTCGCGGAAATGCTCAGTGGACACCCAGGTAGGGTAAGGATCAGCATTTCCACACTACTCAGAGAATATTTATTTTCAGGGATGGATTTTTAGCCCAATTCAAGTTGATGAAAAGTGGTTTCGTGAAAATCGCAGAAATTTTTTTTTCAGAACCTCCGGGGTGCCTGGAGGTCGCGGTGCACCACGCGACAGTTGTATTCCAAAACTGAGTCACTCAGATCACACGAGTAACCAAGCATGCTTGAAACTCATTCAAATGCAAGTGCTTCTATCTGTTGTCTTGATTGTTTCCACTCATTCCTTTTGGTTTGGGTAACATGTCAAAAATCCATGCCCAGAGAACTTCAAGTAGAGTTCGCGGAAATGCTCAGTGGACACCCAGGTAGGGTAAGGATCAGCATTTCCACACTACTCAGAGAATATTTATTTTCAGGGATGGATTTTTAGCCCAATTCAAGTTGATGAAAAGTGGTTTCGTGAAAATTGCAGAAATTTTTTTTTCAGAAACTCCGGGGTGCCTTGAGGTCGCGATGCACCACGCGACAGTTGTATTCCAAAACTGAGTCACTCAGATCACACGAGTACCCAAGCATGCTTGAATCTCATTCAAATGCAAGTGCCTCTACCTCTTTTCTTGAATGTTTCCCACTCATTATTTTTGGTTTGGGGAACATGTCAAAATCCCATGCCCAGAGAACTTCAAGTAGAGTTCGCGGAAATGCTCATTGGACACCCCAGGTAGGGTAAGGATCAGCATTTCCACACTACTCAGAGAATGTTTATTTTCAGGGATGGATTTAAGCCCAATTCAAGTTGATGAAAAGTGGTTTCGTGAAAATTGCAGAAAATTTTTTTTCAGAAACTCCGGGGTGCCTGGAGGTCGCGGTGCACCACGCGACAGTTGTATTCGAAAACTGAGTCACTCAGATCACACGAGTACCCAAGCATGCTTGAAACTCATTCAAATGTAAGTGCCTCTATCTCTTTTCTTGATTGTTTCCCACTCATTCCTTTTGGTTTGGGTAACATGTCAAAATCCCATGCCCAGAGAACTTCAGGTAGAGTTCGGGGAAATGCTCAGTGGACAACCCAGGCAGGGTAAGGATCAGCATTTACACACTACTCAGAGAATTTTTATTTTCAGGGATGGATTTTTAGCCCAATTCAAGTTGAAGAAAAGTGGTTTCGTGAAAATCTCAGAAAATTTTTTTTCAGAAACTCCGGGGTGCCTGGAGGTCGCGGTGCACCCCGCGACAGTTGTATTCCAAAACTGAGTCACTCAGATCACACGAGTACCCAAGCATGTTTGAAACTCATTCAAATGCAAGTGCTTCTATCTGTTGTCTTGATTGTTTCCCACTCATTCCTTTTGGTTTGGGTAACATGTCAAAATCCCATGCCCAGAGAACTTCAAGTAGAGTTCGCGGAAATGCTCATTGGACACCCCAGGTAGGGTAAGGATCAGCATTTCCACTCTACTCAGAGAATGTTTATTTTCAGGGATGGATTTTTAGCCCAATTCAAGTTGATGAAAAGTGGTTTCGTGAAAATTGCAGAAAATTTTTTTTCAGAAACTCCGGAGTGCCTGGAGGTCGCGGTGCACCACGCGACAGTTGTATTCGAAAACTGAGTCACTCAGATCACACGAGTACCCAAGCATGCTTGAAACTCATTCAAATGCAAGTGCCTCTATCTCTTTTCTTGATTGTTTCCCACTCATTCCTTTTGGTTTCGGTAACATGTCAAAATCCCATGCCCAGAGAACTTCAGGTAGAGTTCGGGGAAATGCTCAGTGGACAACCCAGGCAGGGTAAGGATCAGCATTTACACACTACTCAGAGAATATTTATTTTCAGTGATGGATTTTTAGCCCAATTCAAGTTGAAAAAAAGTGCTTTCGTGAAAATCGCAGAAAATTTTTTTTCAGAAACTCCGGGGTGCCTGGAGGTCGCGGTGCACCACGCGACAGTTGTATTCCAAAACTGAGTGACTCAGATCACACGAGTACCCAAGCATGCTTGAAACTCATTCAAATGCAAGTGCTTCTATCTGTTGTCTTGATTGTTTCCCACTCATTCCTTTTGGTTTGGGGAACATGTCAAAATCCCATGCCCAGAGAACTTCAAGTAGAGTTCGCGGAAATGCTCAGTGGACACCCAGGTAGGGTAAGGATCAGCATTTCCACACTACTCAGAGAATATTTATTTTCAGGGATGGATTTTTAGCCCAATTCAAGTTGATGAAAAGTGGTTTCGTGAAAATTGCAGAAATTTTTTTTTCAGAAACTCCGGGGTGCCTTGAGGTCGCGATGCACCACGCGACAGTTGTATTCGAAAACTGAGTCACTCAGATCACACGAGTAACCAAGCATGCTTGAAACTCATTCAAATGCAAGTGCCTTTATCTCTTTTCTTGAATGTTTCCCACTCATTCCTTTTGGTTTGGGAACATGTCAAAATCCCATGCCCAGAGAACTTCAAGTAGAGTTTGTGGAAATGCTCAGTGGACAACCCAGGCAGGGTAAGGATCAGCATTTACACACTACTCAGAGAATTTTTATTTTCAGTGATGGATTTTTAGCCCATTTCAAGTTGAAGAAAAGTGGTTTCGTGAAAATCGCAGAAAATTTTTTTTCAGAAACTCCGGGGTGCCTGGAGGTCGCGGTGCACCACGTGACAGTTGTATTCCAAAACTGAGTCACTCAGATCACACGAGTACCCAAGCATGCTTGAAACTCATTCAAATGCAAGTGCCTCTACCTCTTTTCTTGAATGTTTCCCACTCATTATTTTTGGTTTGGGGAACATGTCAAAATCCCATGCCTAGAGAACTTCAAGTAGAGTTTGTGGAAATGCTCAGTGGACAACCCAGGCAGGGTAAGGATCAGCATTTACACACTACTCAGAGAATTTTTATTTTCAGTGATGGATTTTTAGCCCAATTCAAGTTGAAGAAAAGTGGTTTCGTGAAAATCACAGAAATTTTTTTTTCAAAACCTCCGGCGTGCCTGGAGGTCGCGGTCCACCACGCGACTGTATTCGAAAACTGAGTCACTCAGATCACACGAGTACCCAAGCATGCTTGAAACTCATTCAAATGCAAGTGCTTCTATCTGTTGTCTTGATTGTTTCCCACTCATTCCTTTTGGTTTGGGTAACATGTCAAAATCCCATGCCCAGAGAACTTCAGGTAGAGTTCGCGGAAATGCTCAGTGGACACCCCAGGTAGGGTAAGGATCAGCATTTCCACACTAGTCAGAGAATATTTATTTTCAGGGATGGATTTTTAGCCCAATTCAAGTTGATGAAAAGTGGTTTCGTGAAAATTGCAGAAAATTTTTTTTCAGAAACTCCGGGGTGCCTTGAGGTCGCGATGAACCACGCGACAGTTGCATTCCAAAACTGAGTCACTCAGATCACACGAGTACCCAAGCATGCTTGAAACTCATTCAAATGCAAGTGCCTCTACCTCTTTTCTTGATTGTTTCCCACTGTTTCCTTTTGGTTTGGGGAACATGTCAAAATCCCATGCCCAGAGAACTTCAGGTAGAGTTCGGGGAAATGCTCAGTGGACAACCCAGGCAGGGTAAGGATCAGCATTTACACACTACTCAGAGAATTTTTATTTTCAGGGATGGATTTTTAGCCCAATTCAAGTTGAAGAAAAGTGGTTTCGTGAAAATCGCAGAATTTTTTTTTTCAGAAACTCCGTGGTGCCTGGAGGTCGCGGTGCACCACGGGACAGTTGTATTCCAAAACTGAGTCACTCAGATCACACGAGTAACCAAGCATGTTTGAAACTCATTCAAATGCAAGTGCTTCTATCTGTTGTCATGATTGTTTCCCACTCATTCCTTTTGGTTTGGGTAACATGTCAAAATCCCATGCCCAGAGAACTTCAAGTAGAGTTCGCGGAAATGCTCATTGGACACCCCAGGTAGGGTAAGGATCAGCATTTCCACACTACTCAGAGAATGTTTATTTTCAGGGATGTATTTTAGCCCAATTCAAGTTGATGAAAAGTGGTTTCGTGAAAATCGCAGAAAATTTTTTTTCAGAAACTCCCGGGTGCCTGGAGGTCGCGGTGCACCACGCGACAGTTGTATTCCAAAACTGAGTCACTCAGATCACACGAGTACCCAAGCATGCTTGAAACTCATTCAAATGCAAGTGCTTCTATCTGTTGTCTTGATTGTTTCCCACTCATTCCTTTTGGTTTGGGTAACATGTCAAAATCCCATGTCCAGAGAACTTCAGGTAGAGTTCGGGGAAATGCTCAGTGGACAACCCAGGCAGGGTAAGGATCAGCATTTACACACTACTCAGAGAATTTTTATTTTCAGGTGTGGATTTTTAGCCCAATTCAAGTTGAAGAAAAGTGGTTTCGTGAAAATTGCTGAAAATTTTTTTTCAGAAACTCCGGGGTGCCTGGAGGTCGCGGTGCACCACGCGACAGTTGTATTCCAAAACTGAGTCACTCAGATCACACGAGTACCCAAGCATGCTTGAAACTCATTCAAATGCAAGTGCTTCTATCTGTTGTCTTGATTGTTTCCCACTCATTCCTTTTGGTTTGGGGAACATGTCAAAATCCCATGCCCAGAGAACTTCAAGTAGAGTTCGGGGAAATGCTCAGTGGACAACCCAGGCAGGGTAAGGATCAGCATTTACACACTACTCAGAGAATATTTATTTTCAGGTGTGGATTTTTAGCCCAATTCAAGTTGATGAAAAGTGGTTTCGTGAAAACTGCAGAAAATTTTTTTTCAGAAACTCCGGGGTGCCTTGAGGTCGCGGTGCACCACGCGACAGTTGTATTCCAAAACTGAGTCACTCAGATCACACGAGTACCCAAGCATGCTTGAAACTCATTCAAATGCAAGTGCTTCTATCTGTTGTCTTGATTGTTTCCCACTCATTCCTTTTGGTTTGGGGAACATGTCAAAATCCCATGCCCAGAGAACTTCAAGTAGAGTTTGTGGAAATGCTCAGTGGACAACCCAGGCAGGGTAAGGATCAGCATGTACACACTACTCAGAGAATTTTTATTTTCAGTGATGGATTTTTAGCCCAATTCAAGTTGAAGAAAAGTGGTTTCGTGAAAATCGCAGAAATTTTTTTTTCAGAACCTCCGGGGTGCCTGGAGGTCGCGGTGCACCACGCGACAGTTGTATTCCAAAACTGAGTCACTCAGATCACACGAGTACCCAAGCATGCTTGAAACTCATTCAAATGCAAGTGCTTCTATCTGTTGTCTTGATTGTTTCCCACTCATTCCTTTAGGTTTGGGTAACATGTCAAAATCCCATGCCCAGAGAACTTCAGGTAGAGTTCGCGGAAATGCTCAGCGGACACCACAGGTAGGGTAAGGATCAGCATTTCCACACTACTCAGAGAATATTTATTTTCAGGGATCGATTTTTAGCTCAATTCAAGTTGATGAAAAGTGGTTTCGTGAAAATTGCAGAAAATTTTTTTTCAGAAACTCCGGGGTGCCTTGAGGTCTCGATGCACCACGCGACAGTTGCATTCCAAAACTGAGTCACTCAGATCACACGAGTACCCAAGCATGCTTGAAACTCATTCAAATGCAAGTGCCTCTACCTCTTTTCTTGATTGTTTCCCACTCTTTCCTTTTGGTTTGGGGAACATGTCAAAATCCCATGCCCAGAGAACTTCAGGTAGAGTTCGGGGAAATGCTCAGTGGACAACCCAGGCAGGGTAAGGATCAGCATTTACACACTACTCAGAGAATTTTTATTTTCAGGGATGGATTTTTAGCCCAATTCAAGTTGAAGAAAAGTGGTTTCGTGAAAATCGCAGAAAATTTTTTTTTTGAAACTCCGTGGTGCCTGGAGGTCGCGGTGCCCCATGCGACAGTTGTATTCCAAAACTGAGTCACTCAGATCACACGAGTACCCAAGCATGTTTGAAACTCATTCAAATGCAAGTGCTTCTATCCGTTGTCTTGATTGTTTCCCACTCATTCCTTTTGGTTTGGGTAACATGTCAAAATCCCATGCCCAGAGAACTTCAAGTAGAGTTTGCGGAAATGCTCATTGGACACCCCAGGTAGGGTAAGGATCAGCATTTCCACACTACTCAGAGAATGTTTATTTTCAGGGATGGATTTTTAGCCCAATTCAAGTTGATGAAAAGTGGTTTTGTGAAAATTGCAGAAATTTTTTTTTCAGAAACTCCGGGGTGCCTGGAGGTCGCGGTGCACCACGCGACAGTTTCATTCGAAAACTGAGTCACTCAGATCACACGAGTACCCAAGCATGCTTGAAACTCATTCAAATGCAAGTCACTCTACCTCTTTTCTTGATTGTTTCCCACTCTTTCCTTTTGGTTTGGGGAACATGTCAAAATCCCATGCCCAGAGAACTTCAGGTAGAGTTCGGGGAAATGCTCAGTGGACAACCCAGGCAGGGTAAGGATCAGCATTTACACACTAGTCAGAGAATATTTATTTTCAGGGATGGATTTTTAGCCCAATTCAAGTTGAAGAAAAGTGTTTTCGTGAAAATCGCAGAAAAGTTTTTTTTTGAAACTCCGTGGTGCCTGGAGGTCGCGGTGCCCCACGCGACAGTTGTATTCCAAAACTGAGTCACTCAGATCACACGAGTACCCAAGCATGTTTGAAACTCATTCAAATGAAAGTGTTTCTATCTGTTGTCTTGATTGTTTCCCACTCATTCCTTTTGGTTTGGGGAACATGTCAAAATCCCAAGCCCAGAGAACTTCAGGTAGAGCTCGCGGAAATGCTCAGTGGACAACCCAGGCAGGGTAAGGATCAGTATTTCCACACTACTCAGAGAATTTTTATTTTCAGTGATGGATTTTTAGCCCAATTCAAGTTGAAGAAAAGTGGTTTCGTGAAAATCGCAGAAATTTTTTTTTCAGAACCTCCGGGGTGCCTGGAGGTCGCGGTGCACCACGCGACAGTTGTATTCGATAACTGAGTCACTCAGATCACACGAGTACCCAAGCATGCTTGAAACTCATTCAAATGCAAGTGCTTCTATCTGTTGTCTTGATTGTTTCCCACTCATTCCTTTTGGTTTGGGGAACATGTCAAAATCCCAAGCCCAGAGAACTTCAGGTAGAGCTCGCGGAAATGCTCAGTGGACAACCCAGGCAGGGTAAGGATCAGTATTTCCACACTACTCAGAGAATTTTTATTTTCAGTGATGGATTTTTAGCCCAATTCAAGTTGAAGAAACGTGGTTTCGTGAAAATCGCAGAAATTTTTTTTTCAGAACCTCCGGGGTGCCTGGAGGTCGCGGTGCACCACGCGACAGTTGTATTCGATAACTGAGTCACTCAGATCACACGAGTACCCAAGCATGCTTGAAACTCATTCAAATGCAAGTGCTTCTATCTGTTGTCTTGATTGTTTCCCACTCATTCCTTTTGGTTTGGGTAACATGTCAAAATCCCATGCCCAGAGAACTTCAGGTAGAGTTCGCGGAAATGCTCAGTGGACACCCCAGGTAGGGTAAGGATCAGCATTTCCACACTACTCAGAGAATATTTATTTTCAGGGATGGATTTTTAGCCCAATTCAAGTTGATGAAAAGTGGTTTCGTGAAAATTGCAGAAAATTTTTTTTCAGAAACTCCGGGGTGCCTTGAGGTCGCGATGCACCACGCGACAGTTGCATTCCAAAACTGAGTCACTCAGATCACACGAGTACCCATGCATGCTTGAAACTCATTCAAATGCAAGTGCCTCTACCTCTTTTCTTGATTGTTTCCCACTCTTTCCTTTTGGTTTGGGGAACATGTCAAAATCCCATGCCCAGAGAACTTCAGGTAGAGTTCGGGGAAATGCTCAGTGGACAACCCAGGCAGGGTAAGGATCAGCATTTACACACTACTCAGAGAATTTTTATTTTCAGGGATGGATTTTTAGCCCAATTCAAGTTGAACAAAAGTGGTTTCGTGAAAATCTCAGAAATTTTTTTTTCAGAAACTCCGGGGTGCCTGGAGGTCGCGGTGCACCACGCGACAGTTGTATTCCAAAACTGAGTCACTCAGATCACACGAGTACCCAAGCATGCTTGAAACTTATTCAAATGCAAGTGCTTCTATCTGTTGTCTTGATTGTTTCCCACTCATTCCTTTTGGTTTGGGGAACATGTCAAAATCCCAAGCCCAGAGAACTTCAGGTAGAGCTCGCGGAAATGCTCAGTGGACAACCCAGGCAGGGTAAGGATCAGCATTTACACACTACTCATAGAATTTTTATTTTCATTGATGGATTTTTAGCCCATTTCAAGTTGAAGAAAAGTGGTTTCGTGAAAATCGCAGAAAATTTTTTTTCAGAAACTCCGGGGTGCCTGGAGGTCGCGGTGCACCACGCGACAGTTGTATTCCAAAATTGAGTCACTCAGATCACACGAGTACCCAAGCATGCTTGAAACTCATTCAAATGCATGTGCTTCTATCTGTTGTCTTGATTGTTTCCCACTCATTCCTTTTGGTTTGGGGAACATGTCAAAATCCCATGCCCTGAGAACTTCAAGTAGAGTTCGCGGAAATGCTCAGTGGACACCCAGGTAGGGTAAGGATCAGCATTTCCACACTACTCAGAGAATATTTATTTTCAGGGATGGTTTTTTAGCCCAATTCAAGTTGATGAAAAGTGGTTTCGTGAAAATTGCAGAAAATTTTTTTTCAGAAACTCCGGGGTGCCTTGAGGTCGCGATGCACCACGCGACAGTTGTATTCCAAAACTGAGTCACTCAGATCACACGAGTACCCAAGCATGCTTGAAACTCATTCAAATGCAAGTGCCTCTACCTCTTTTCTTGATTGTTTCCCACTCTTTCCTTTTGGTTTGGGGAACATGTCAAAATCCCATGCCCAGAGAACTTCAGGTAGAGTTCGGGGAAATGCTCAGTGGACAACCCAGGCAGGGTAAGGATCAGCATTTACACACTACTCAGAGAATGTTTATTTTCAGGGATGTATTTTAGCCCAATTCAAGTTGATGAAAAGTGGTTTCGTGAAAATTGCAGAAAATTTTTTTTCAGAAACTCCGGGGTGCCTGGAGGTCGCGATGCACCACGCGACAGTTGTATTCCAAAACTGAGTCAGTCAGATCACACGAGTACCCAAGCATGCTTGAAACTCATTCAAATGCAAGTGCCTCTACCTCTTTTCTTGATTGTTTATCACTCTTTCCTTTTGGTTTGGGGAACATGTCAAAATCCCATGCCCAGAGAACTTCAGGTAGAGTTCGGGGAAATGCTCAGTGGACAACCCAGGCAGGGTAAGGATCAGCATTTACACACTACTCAGAGAATTTTTATTTTCAGGGATGGATTTTTAGCCCAATTCAAGTTGAAGAAAAGTGGTTTCGTGAAAATCGCAGAAAATTTTTTTTTTGAAACTCCGTGGTGCCTGGAGGTCGCGGTGCACCACGCGACAGTTGTATTCCAAAACTGAGTCACTCAGATCACACGAGTACCCAAGCATGTTTGAAACTCATTCAAATGCAAGTGCTTCTATGTGTTGTCTTGATTGTTTCCCACTTATTCCTTTTGGTTTGGGTAACATGTCAAAATCCCATGCCCAGAGAACTTCAGGTAGAGTTCGGGGAAATGCTCAGTGGACAACCCAGGCAGGGTAAGGATCAGCATTTACACACTACTCAGGCAATTTTTATTTTCAGGGATGGATTTTTAGCCCAATTCAAGTTGAACAAAAGTGGTTTCGTGAAAATCTCAGAAAATTTTTTTTCAGAAACTCCGGGGTGCCTGGAGGTCGCGGTGCACCACGCGACAGTTGTATTCCAAAACTGAGTCACTCAGATCACACGAGTACCCAAGCATGCTTGAAACTCATTCAAATGCAAGTGCTTCTATCTGTTGTCTTGATTGTTTCCCACTCATTCCTTTTGGTTTGGGGAACATGTCAAAATCCCATGCCCAGAGAACTTCAAGTAGAGTTCGCGGGAATGCTCAGTGGACACCCAGGTAGGGTAAGGATCAGCATTTCAACACTACTCAGAGATATTTATTTTCAGGGATGGATTTTTAGCCCAATTCAAGTTGATGAAAAGTGGTTTCGTGAAAATTGCAGAAAATGTTTTTTCAGAAACTCCGGGGTGCCTTGAGGTCGCGATGCACCACGCGACAGTTGTATTCCAAAACTGAGTCACTCAGATCACACGAGTACCCAAGCATGCTTGAAACTCATTCAAATGCAAGTGCCTCTACCTCTTTTCTTGAATGTTTCCCACTCATTCCTTTTGGTTTGGGGAACATGTCAAAATCCCATGCCCAGAGAACTTCAAGTAGAGTTCGGGAAAATGCTCAGTGGACAACCCAGGCAGGGTAAGGATCAGCATTTACACACTACTCAGAGAATTTTTATTTTCAGTGATGGATTTTTAGCCCAATTCAAGTTGAAGAAAAGTGGTTTCGTGAAAATCGCAGAAATTTTTTTTTCAGAACCTCCGGGGTGCCTGGAGGTCGCGGTGCACCACGCGTCAGTTGTATTCGAAAACTGAGTCACTCAGATCACACGAGTACCCAAGCATGCTTGAAACTCATTCAAATGCAAGTGCTTCTATCTGTTGTCTTGATTGTTTCCCACTCATTCCTTTTGGTTTGGGTAACATGTCAAAATCCCATGCCCAGAGAACTTCAGGTAGAGTTCGCGGAAATGCTCAGTGGACACCCCAGGTAGGGTAAGGATCAGCATTTCCACACTACTCAGAGAATATTTATTTTCAGGGATGGATTTTTAGCCCAATTCAAGTTGATGAAAAGTGGTTTCGTGAAAATTGCAGAAAATTTTTTTTCAGAAACTCCGGGGTGCCTTGAGGTCGCGATGCACCACGCGACAGTTGCATTCCAAAACTGAGTCACTCAGATCACACGAGTACCCAAGCATGCTTGAAACTCATTCAAATGCAAGTGCTTCTATCTGTTGTCTTGATTGTTTCCCACTCATTCCTTTTGGTTTGGGTAACATGTCAAAATCCCATGCCCAGAGAACTTCAAGTAGAGTTCGCAGAAATGCTCATTGGACACCCCAGGTAGGGTAAGGATCAACATTTCCACACTACTCAGAGAATGTTTATTTTCAGGGATGGATTTTTAGCCCAATTCAAGTTGATGAGAAGTGGTTTCGTGAAAATTGCAGAAAATTTTTTTTCAGAAACTCCGGGGTGCCTGGAGGTCGCGGTGCACCACGCGACAGTTGTATTCCAAAACTGAGTCACTCAGATCACACGAGTACCCAAGCATGCTTGAAACTCATTCAAATGCAAGTTCCTCTATCTGTTGTCTTGATTGTTTCCCACTCATTCCTTTTGGTTTGGGGAACATGTCAAAATCCCATGCCCAGAAACCTTCAAGTAGAGTTCGGGGAAATGCTCAGTGGACAACCAAGGCAGAGTAAGGATCAGCATTTACACAGTTCTCAGAGAATTTTTATTTTCAGTGATGGATTTTTAGCCCATTTCAAGTTGAAGAAAAGTGGTTTCGTGAAAAACGCAGAAAATTTTTTTTCTAAAACTCCGGGGTGCCTGGAGGTCGCGGTGCACCACGCGACAGTTGTATTCCAAAACTGAGTCACTCAGATCACACGAGTACCCAAGCATGCTTGAAACTCATTCAAATGCAAGTGCTTCTATCTGTTGTCTTGATTGTTTCCCACTCATTCCTTTTGGTTTGGGGAACATGTCAAAATCCCATGCCCAGAGAACTTCAAGTAGAGTTCGCGGAAATGCTCAGTGGACACCCCAGGTAGGGTAAGGATCAGCATTTCCACACTACTCAGAGAATTTTTATTTTCAGGGATGGATTTTTAGCCCAATTCAAGTTGATGAAAAGTGGTTTCGTGAAAATTGCAGAAAATTTTTTTTCACAAACTCCGGGGTGCCTTGAGGTCGCGATGCACCACGCGACAGTTGCATTCCAAAACTGAGTCACTCAGATCACACGAGTACCCAAGCATGTTTGAAACTCATTCAAATGCAAGTGCCTCTACCTCTATTCTTGATTGTTTCCCACTCTTTACTTTTGGTTTGGGTAACATGTCAAAATCCCATGCCCAGAGAACTTCAGGTAGAGTTCGGGGAAATGCTCAGTGGACAACCCAGGCAGGGTAAGGATCAGCATTTACACACTACTCAGAGAATTTTTATTTTCAGGGATGGATTTTTAGCCCAATTCAAGTTGAAGAAAAGTGGTTTCGTGAAAATCTCAGAAAATTTTTTTTCAGAAACTCCGGGGTGCCTGGAGGTCGCGGTGCACCACGCGACAGTTGTATTCCAAAACTGAGTCACTCAGATCACACGAGTACCCAAGCATGCTTGAAACTCATTCAAATGCAAGTGCTTCTATTTGTTGTCTTGATTGTTTCCCACTCATTCCTTTTGGTTTGGGGAACATGTCAAAATCCCATGCCCAGAGAACTTCAAGTAGAGTTCGGGGAAATGCTCAGTGGACAACCCAGGCAGGGTAAGGATCAGCATTTACACACTACTCATAGAATTTTTATTTTCAGTGATGGATTTTTAGCCCATTTCAAGTTGAAGAAAAGTGGTTTCGTGAAAATCGCAGAAAATTTTTTTTCAGAAACTCCGGGGTGCCTGGAGGTCGCGGTGCACCACGCGACAGTTGTATTCCAAAACTGAGTCACTCAGATCACACGAGTACCCAAGCATGCTTGAAACTCATTCAAATGCAAGTGCTTCTATCTGTTGTCTTGATTGTTTTCCACTCATTCCTTTTGGTGTGGGGAACATGTCAATATCCCATGCCCAGAGAACTTCAGGTAGAGTTCGCGGAAATGCTCAGTGGACACCCAGGTAGGGTAAGGATCAGCATTTCCACACTACTCAGAGAATATTTATTTTCAGGGTTGGATTTTTAGCCCAATTCAAGTTGATGAAAAGTGGTTTCGTGAAAACTGCAGAAATTTTTTTTTCAGAAACTCCGGGTTGCCTTGAGGTCGCGATGCACCACGCGACAGTTGTATTCCAAAACTGAGTCACTCAGATCACACGAGTACCCAAGCATGCTTGAAACTCATTCAAATTCAAGTGCCTCTACCTCTTTTCTTGAATGTTTCCCACTCATTCCTTTTGGTTTGGGGAACATGTCAAAATCCCATGCCCAGAGAACTTCAAGTAGAGTTCGGGGAAATGCTCAGTGGATAACCCAGGCAGGGTAAGGATCAGCATTTACACACTACTCAGAGAATTTTTATTTTCAGTGATGGATTTTTAGCCCAATTCAAGTTGAAGAAAAGTGGTTTCGTGAAAATCGCAGAAATTTTTTTTTCAGAACCTCCGGGGTGCCTGGAGGTCGCGGTGCACCACGCGACAGTTGTATTCGAAAACTGAGTCACTCAGATCACACGAGTACCCAAGCATGCTTGAAACTCATTCAAATGCAAGTGCTTCTATCTGTTGTCTTGATTGTTTCCCACTCATTCCTTTTGGTTTGGGGAACATGTCAAAATCCCATGCCCTGAGAACTTCAAGTAGAGTTCGCGGAAATGCTCAGTGGACACCCAGGTAGGGTAAGGATCAGCATTTCCACACTACTCAGAGAATATTTATTTTCAGGGATGGTTTTTTAGCCCAATTCAAGTTGATGAAAAGTGGTTTCGTGAAAATTGCAGAAAATTTTTTTTCAGAAACTCCGGGGTGCCTTAAGGTCGCGATGCACCACGCGACAGTTGTATTCCAAAACTGAGTCACTCAGATCACACGAGTACCCAAGCATGCTTGAAACTCATTCAAATGCAATTGCCTCTACCTCTTTTCTTGATTGTTTATCACTCTTTCCTTTTGGTTTGGGGAACATGTCAAAATCCAATGCCCAGAGAACTTCAGGTAGAGTTCGGGGAAATGCTCAGTGGACAACCCAGGCAGGGTAAGGATCAGCATTTACACACTACTCAGAGAATTTTTATTTTCAGGGATGGATTTTTAGCCCAATTCAAGTTGAAGAAAAGTGGTTTCGTGAAAATCGCAGAAAATTTTTTTTTTGAAACTCCGTGGTGCCTGGAGGTCGCGGTGCACCACGCGACAGTTGTATTCCAAAACTGAGTCACTCAGATCACACGAGTACCCAAGCATGTTTGAAACTCATTCAAATGCAAGTGCTTCTATCTGTTGTCTTGATTGTTTCCCACTCATTCCTTTTGGTTTGGGTAACATGTCAAAATCCCATGCCCAGAGAACTTCAGGTAGAGTTCGGGGAAATGCTCAGTGGACAACCCAGGCAGGGTAAGGATCAGCATTTACACACTACTCAGACAATTTTTATTTTCAGGGATGGATTTTTAGCCCAATTCAAGTTGAACAAAAGTGGTTTCGTGAAAATCTCAGAAAATTTTTTTTCAGAAACTCCGGGGTGCCTGGAGGTCGCGGTGCACCACGCGACAGTTGTATTCCAAAACTGAGTCACTCAGATCACACGAGTACCCAAGCATGCTTGAAACTCATTCAAATGCAAGTGCTTCTATCTGTTGTCTTGATTGTTTCCCACTCATTCCTTTTGGTTTGGGGAACATGTCAAAATCCCATGCCCAGAGAACTTCAAGTAGAGTTCGGGGAAATGCTCAGTGGACAACCAAGGCAGGGTAAGGATCAGCACTTACACACTACTCAGAGAATTTTTATTTTCAGTGATGGATTTTTAGCCCATTTCAAGTTGAAGAAAAGTGGTTTCGTGAGAATCGCAGAAAATTTTTTTTCAGAAACTCCGGGGTGCCTGGAGGTCGCGGTGCACCACGCGACAGTTGTATTCCAAAACTGAGTCACTCAGATCACACGAGTACCCAAGCATGCTTGAAACTCATTCAAATGCAAGTGCTTCTATCTGTTGTCTTGATTGTTTCCCACTCATTCCTTTTGGTTTGGGGAACATGTCAATATCCCATGCCCAGAGAACTTCAGGTAGAGTTCGCGGAAATGCTCAGTGGACACCCAGGTAGGGTAAGGATCAGCATTTCCACACTACTCAGAGAATATTTATTTTCAGGGTTGGATTTTTAGTCCAATTCAAGTTGATGAAAAGTGGTTTCGTGAAAACTGCAGAAATTTTTTTTTCAGAAACTCCGGGTTGCCTTGAGGTCGCGATGCACCACGCGACAGTTGTATTCCAAAACTGAGTCACTCAGATCACACGAGTACCCAAGCATGCTTGAAAGTCATTCAAATTCAAGTGCCTCTACCTCTTTTCTTGAATGTTTCCCACTCATTCCTTTTGGTTTGGGGAACATGTCAAAATCCCATGCCCAGAGAACTTCAAGTAGAGTTCGGGGAAATGCTCAGTGGACAACCCAGGCAGGGTAAGGATCAGCATTTACACACTACTCAGAGAATTTTTATTTTCAGTGATGGATTTTTAGCCCAATTCAAGTTGAAGAAAAGTGGTTTCGTGAAAATCACAGAAATTATTTTTTCAGAACCTCCGGGGTGCCTGGAGGTCGCGGTGCACCACGCGACAGTTGTATTCGAAAACTGAGTCACTCAGATCACACGAGTACCCAAGCATGCTTGAAACTCATTCAAATGCAAGTGCTTCTATCTGTTGTCTTGATTGTTTCCCACTCATTCCTTTTGGTTTGGGGAACATGTCAAAATCCCATGCCCTGAGAACTTCAAGTAGAGTTCGCGGAAATGCTCAGTGGACACCCAGGTAGGGTAAGGATCAGCATTTCCACACTACTCAGAGAATATTTATTTTCAGGGATGGTTTTTTAGCCCAATTCAAGTTGATGAAAAGTGGTTTCGTGAAAATTGCAGAAAATTTTTTTTCAGAAACTCCGGGGTGCCTTGAGGTCGCGATGCACCACGCGACAGTTGTATTCCAAAACTGAGTCACTCAGATCACACGAGTACCCAAGCATGCTTGAAACTCATTCAAATGCAAGTGCCTCTACCTCTTTTCTTGATTGTTTCCCACTCTTTCCTTTTGGTTTGGGGAACATGTCAAAATCCCATGCCCAGAGAACTTCAGGTAGAGTTCGGGGAAATGCTCAGTGGACAACCCAGGCAGGGTAAGGATCAGCATTTACACACTACTCAGAGAATGTTTATTTTCAGGGATGTATTTTAGCCCAATTCAAGTTGATGAAAAGTGGTTTCGTGAAAATTGCAGAAATTTTTTTTTCAGAAACTCCGGGGTACCTTGAGGTCGCGATGCACCACGCGACAGTTGTATTCCAAAACTGAGTCACTCAGATCACACGAGTACCCAAGCATGCTTGAAACTCATTCAAATGCAAGTGCCTCTACCTCTTTTCTTGATTGTTTATCACTCTTTCCTTTTGGTTTGGGGAACATGTCAAAATCCCATGCCCAGAGAACTTCAGGTAGAGTTCGGGGAAATACTCAGTGGACAACCCAGGCAGGGTAAGGATCAGCATTTACACACTACTCAGAGAATTTTTATTTTCAGGGATGGATTTTTAGCCCAATTCAAGTTGAAGAAAAGTGGTTTCGTGAAAATCGCAGAAAATTTTTTTTTTGAAACTCCGTGATGCCTGGAGGTCGCGGTGCACCACGCGACAGTTGTATTCCAAAACTGAGTCACTCAGATCACACGAGTACCCAAGCATGTTTGAAACTCATTCAAATGCAAGTGCTTCTATCTGTTGTCTTGATTGTTTCCCACTCATTCCTTTTGGTTTGGGTAACATGTCAAAATCCCATGCCCAGAGAACTTCAGGTAGAGTTCGGGGAAATGCTCAGTGGACAACCCAGGCAGGGTAAGGATCAGCATTTACACACTACTCAGACAATTTTTATTTTCAGGGATGGATTTTTAGCCCAATTCAAGTTGAACAAAAGTGGTTTCGTGAAAATCTCAGAAAATTTTTTTTCAGAAACTCCGGGGTGCCTTGAGGTCGCGGTGCACCACGCGACAGTTGTATTCCAAAACTGAGTCACTCAGATCACACGAGTACCCAAGCATGCTTGAAACTCATTCAAATGCAAGTGCTTCTATCTGTTGTCTTGATTGTTTCCCACTCATTCCTTTTGGTTTGGGGAACATGTCAAAATCCCATGCCCAGAGAACTTCAAGTAGAGTTCTGGGAAATGCTCAGTGGACAACCAAGGCAGGGTAAGGATCAGCATTTACACACTACTCAGAGAATTTTTATTTTCAGTGATGGATTTTTAGCCCATTTCAAGTTGAAGAAAAGTGGTTTCGTGAGAATCGCAGAAAATTTTTTTTCAGAAACTCCGGGGTGCCTGGAGGTCGCGGTGCACCACGCGACAGTTGTATTCCAAAACTGAGTCACTCAGATCACACGAGTACCCAAGCATGCTTGAAACTCATTCAAATGCAAGTGCTTCTATTTGTTGTCTTGATTGTTTCCCACTCATTCCTTTTGGTTTGGGGAACATGTCAAAATCCCATGCCCAGAGAACTTCAAGTAGAGTTCGCGGGAATGCTCAGTGGACACCCAGGTAGGGTAAGGATCAGCATTTTCACACTACTCAGAGATATTTATTTTCAGGGATGGATTTTTAGCCCAATTCAAGTTGATGAAAAGTGGTTTCGTGAAAATTGCAGAAAATTTTTTTTCAGAAACTCCGGGGTGCCTTGAGGTCGCGATGCACCACGCGACAGTTGTATTCCAAAACTGAGTCACTCAGATCACACGAGTACCCAAGCATGCTTGAAACTCATTCAAATGCAAGTGCCTCTACCTCTTTTCTTGAATGTTTCCCACTCATTCCTTTTGGTTTGGGGAACATGTCAAAATCCCATGCCCAGAGAACTTCAAGTAGAGTTCGGGGAAATGCTCAGTGGACAACCCAGGCAGGGTAAGGATCAGCATTTACACACTACTCAGAGAATTTTTATTTTCAGTGATGGATTTTTAGCCCAATTCAAGTTGAAGAAAAGTGGTTTCGTGAAAATCGCAGAAATTTTTTTTTCAGAACCTCCGGGGTGCCTGGAGGTCGCGGTGCACCACGCGACAGTTGTATTCGAAAACTGAGTCACTCAGATCACACGAGTACCCAAGCATGCTTGAAACTCATTCAAATGCAATTGCTTCTATCTGTTGTCTTGATTGTTTCCCACTCATTCCTTTTGGTTTGGGTAACATGTCAAAATCCCATGCCCAGAGAACTTCAAGTAGAGTTCGCGGAAATGCTCATTGGACACCCCAGGTAGGGTAAGGATCAGCATTTCCACACTACTCAGAGAATGTTTATTTTCAGGGATGGATTTTTAGCCCAATTCAAGTTGATGAGAAGTGGTTTCGTGAAAAATGCAGAAAATTTTTTTTCAGAAACTCCGGGGTGCCTGGAGGTCGCGGTGCACCACGCGACAGTTGTATTCCAAAACTGAGTCACTCAGATCACACGAGTACCCAAGCATGCTTGAAACTCATTCAAATGCAAGTTCCTCTATCTGTTGTCTTGATTGTTTCCTACTCATTCCTTTTGGTTTGGGGAACATGTCAAAATCCCATGCCCAGAAACCTTCAAGTAGAGTTCGGGGAAATGCTCAGTGGACAACCAAGGCAGAGTAAGGATCAGCATTTACACAGTTCTCAGAGAATTTTTATTTTCAGTGATGGATTTTTAGCCCATTTCAAGTTGAAGAAAAGTGGTTTCGTGAAAAACGCAGAAAATTTTTTTTCTAAAACTCCGGGGTGCCTGGAGGTCGCGGTGCACCACGCGACAGTTGCATTCCAAAACTGAGTCACTCAGATCACACGAGTACCCAAGCATGTTTGAAACTCATTCAAATGCAAGTGCCTCTACCTCTATTCTTGATTGTTTCCCACTCATTTCTTTTGGTTTGGGGAACATGTCAAAATCCCATGCCCAGAGAACTTCAGGTAGAGTTCGGGGAAATGCTCAGTGGACAACCCAGGCAGGGTAAGGATCAGCATTTACACACTACTCAGAGAATGTTTATTTTCAGGGATGGATTTTTAGCCCAATTCAAGTTGAAGAAAAGTGGCTTCGTGAAAATCGCAGAAAATTTTTTTTCAGAAACTCCGGGGTGCCTGGAGGTCGAGGTGCACCACGCGACAGTTGTATTCCAAAACTGAGTCACTCAGATCACACGAGTACCCAAGCATGCTTGAAACTCATTCAAATGCAAGTGCTTCTATCTGTTGTCTTGATTGTTTCCCACTCATTCCTTTTGGTTTGGGGAACATGTCAATATCCCATGCCCAGAGAACTTCATGTAGAGTTCGCGGAAATGCTCAGTGGACACCCAGGTAGGGTAAGGATCACCATATCCACACTACTCAGAGAATATTTATTTTCAGGGTTGGATTTTTAGCCCAATTCAAGTTGATGAAAAGTGGTTTCGTGAAAACTGCAGAAATTTTTTTTTCAGAAACTCCGGGTTGCCTTGAGGTCGCGATGCACCACGCGACAGTTGTATTCCAAAACTGAGTCACTCAGATCACACGAGTACCCAAGCATGCTTGAAACTCATTCAAATGCAAGTGCCTCTACCTCTTTTCTTGAATGTTTCCCACTCATTCCTTTTGGTTTGGGGAATATGTCAAAATCCCATGCCCAGAGAACTTCAAGTAGAGTTCGGTTAAATGCTCAGTGGACAACCCAGGCAGGGTAAGGATCAGCATTTACACACTACTCAGAGAATTTTTATTTTCAGTGATGGATTTTTAGCCCAATTCAAGTTGAAGAAAAGTGGTTTCGTGAAAATCGCAGAAATTTTTTTTTCAGAACCTCCAGGCTGTCTGGAGGTCGCGGTGCACCACGCGACAGTTGTATTCGAAAACTGAGTCACTCAGATCACACGAGTACCCAAGCATGCTTGAAACTCATTCAAATGCAAGTGCTTCTATCTGTTGTCTTGATTGTTTCCCACTCATTCCTTTTGGTTTGGGTAACATGTCAAAATCCCATGCCCAGAGAACTTCAGGTAGACTTCGCGGAAATGCTCAGTGGACACCCCAGGTAGGGTAAGGATCAGCATTTCCACACTACTCAGAGAATTTTTATTTTCAGGGATGGATTTTTAGCCCAATTCAAGTTGATGAAAAGTAGTTTCGTGAAAATTGCAGAAAATTTTTTTTCAGAAACTCCGGGGTGCCTTGAGGTCGCGATGCACCACGCGACAGTTGTATTCCAAAACTGAGTCACTCAGATCACACGAGTACCCAAGCATGCTTGAAACTCATTCAAATGCAAGTGCCTCTACCTCTTTTCTTGATTGTTTCCCACTCATTTCTTTTGGTTTGGGGAACATGTCAAAATCCCATGCCCAGAGAACTTCAGGTAGAGTTCGGGGAAATGCTCAGTGGACAACCCAGGCAGGGTAAGGATCAGCATTTACACACTACTCAGAGAATGTTTATTTTCAGGGATGGATTTTTAGCCCAATTCAAGTTGAAGAAAAGTGGCTACGTGAAAATCGCAGAAATTTTTTTTTCAGAACCTCCGGGGTGCCTGGAGGTCGCGGTGCACCACGCGACAGTTGAATTCCAAAACTGAGTCACTCAGATCACACGAGTACCCAAGCATGCTTGAAACTCATTCAAATGCAAGTGCTTCTATCTGTTGTCTTGATTGTTTCCCACTCATTCCTTTTGGTTTGGGGAACATGTCAATATCCCATGCCCAGAGAACTTCAGGTAGAGTTCGCGGAAATGCTCAGTGGACACCCAGGTAGGGTAAGGATCAGCATTTCCACACTACTCAGAGAATATTTATTTTCAGGGTTGGATTTTTAGCCCAATTCAAGTTGATGAAAAGTGGTTTCGTGAAAACTGCAGAAATTTTTTTTTCAGAAACTCCGGGTTGCCTTGAGGTCGCGATGCACCACGCGACAGTTGTATTCCAAAACTGAGTCACTCAGATCACACGAGTACCCAAGCATGCTTGAAACTCATTCAAATTCAAGTGCCTCTACCTCTTTTCTTGAATGTTTCCCACTCATTCCTTTTGGTTTGGGGAACATGTCAAAATCCCATGCCCAGAGAACTTCAAGTAGAGTTCGGGGAAATGCTCAGTGGACAACCCAGGCAGGGTAAGGATCAGCATTTACACACTACTCAGAGAATTTTTATTTTCAGTGATGGATTTTTAGCCCAATTCAAGTTGAAGAAAAGTGGTTTCGTGAAAATCGCAGAAATTTTTTTTTCAGAACCTCCGGGGTGCCTGGAGGTCGCGGTGCACCACGCGACAGTTGTATTCGAAAACTGAGTCACTCAGATCACACGAGTACCCAAGCATGCTTGAAACTCATTCAAATGCAAGTGCTTCCATCTGTTGTCTTGATTGTTTCCCACTCATTCCTTTTGGTTTGGGTAACATGTCAAAATCCCATGCCCAGAGAACTTCAGGTAGAGTTCCCGGAAATGCTCAGTGGACACCCCAGGTAGGATAAGGATCAGCATTTCCACACTACTCAGAGAATATTTATTTTTAGGGATGTATTTTTAGCCCAATTCAAGTTGATGAAAAGTGGTTTCGTGAAAATTGCAGAAAATTTTTTTTCAGAAACTCCGGGGTGCCTTGAGGTCGCGATGCAACACGCGACAGTTGCATTCCAAAACTGAGTCACTCAGATCACACGAGTACCCAAGCATGATTGAAACTCATTCAAATGCAAGTGCCTCTACCTCTTTTCTTGATTGTTTCCCACTCATTCCTTTTGGTTTGGGTAACATGTCAAAATCCCATGCCCAGAGAACTTCAAGTAGAGTTCGGGGAAATGCTCAGTGGACAACCCAGGCAGGGTAAGGATCAGCATTTACACACTACTCAGAGAATATTTATTTTCAGGGATGGATTTTTAGCCCAATTCAAGTTGAAGAAAAGTGGTTTCGTGAAAATCGCAGAAAATGTTTTTTTTGAAACTCCGTGGTGCCTGGAGGTCGCGGTGCACCACGCGACAGTTGTATTCCAAAACTGAGTCACTCAGATCACACGAGTACCCAAGCATGTTTGAAACTCAATCAAATGCAAGTGCTTCTATCTGATGTCTTGATAGTTTCCCACTCATTCCTTTTGGTTTGGGTAACATGTCAAAATCCCATGCCCAGAGAACTTCAAGTAGAGTTCGCGGAAATGCTCATTGGACACCCCAGGTAGGGTAAGGATCAGCATTTCCACACTACTCAGAGAATATTTACTTTCAGGGATGGATTTTTAGCCCAATTCAAGTTGAAGAAAAGTGGTTTCGTGAAAATCGCAGAAATTTTTTTTTCAGAAACTCCGGGGTGCCTGGAGGTCGCAGTGCACCACGCGACAGTTGTATTCCAAAACTGAGTCACTCAGATCACACGAGTACCCAAGCATGCTTGAAACTCATTCAAATGCAAGTGCTTCTATCTGTTGTCTTGATTGTTTCCCACTCATTCCTTTTGGTTTGGGGAACATGTCAAAATCCCATGCCCAGAGATCTTCAGGTAGAGCTCGCGGAAATGCTCAGTGGACAACCCAGGCAGGGTAAGGATCAGTATTTCCACACTACACAGAGAATTTTAATTTTCAGTGATAGATTTTTTGCCCAATTCAAGTTGAAGAAAAGTGGTTTCGTGAAAATCGCAGAAAATTTTTTTTGAGAAACTCCGGGGTGCCTGGAGGTCGCGGTGCACCACGCGACAGTTGTACTCCAAAACTGAGTCACTCAGATCACACGAGTACCCAAGCATGCTTGAAACTCATTCAAATTCAAATGCTTCTATCTGTTGTCTTGATTGTTTCCCACTCATTCCTTTTGGTTTGGGGAACATGTCAAAATCCCATGCCCAAAGAACTTCAAGTAGAGTTCCCGGAAATGCTCAGTGAACAACCCAGCAGGGTAAGGATCAGCATTTACACACTACTCAGAGAATTTTTATTTTCAGGGATTGATTTATAGCCCAATTCAAGTTGATGAAAAGTGGTTTCGTGAAAATTGCAGAAAATTTTTTTTTCAGAAACTCCGGGGTGCGTTGAGGTCGCGATGCACCATGCGACAGTTGCATTCCAAAACTGAGTCATTCAGATCACACGAGTACCCAAGCATGCTTGAAACTCATTCAAATGCAAGTGCTTCTATCTATTGTCTTGATTGTTTCCCACTCATTCCTTTTGGTTTGGGTAACATGTCAAAATCCCATGCCCAGAGAACTTCAAGTAGAGTTCGCGGAAATGCTCATTGGACACCCAGGTAGGGTAAGGATCAGCATTTCCACACTAATCAGAGAATGTTTATTTTCAGGGATGGATTTTTAGCCCAATTCAAGTTGATGAAAAGTGGTTTCGTGAAAATTGCAGAAAAATTTTTTTCAGAAACTCCGGGGTGCCTGGAGGTCGAGGTGCACCACGCGACAGTTGTATTCGAAAACTGAGTCACTCAGATCACACGAGTACCCAAGCATGCTTGAAACTCATTCAAATGCAAGTTCCTCTTTCTCTTTTCTTGATTGTTTCCCACTCATTCCTTTTGGTTTGGGTAACATGTCAAGATCCCATGCCCAGAGAACTTCAGGTAGAGTTCGCGGAAATGCTCAGTCGACACCCAGGTAGGGTAAGGATCAGCATTTCCACACTACTCAGAGAATATTTATTTTCAGGGATGGATTTTTAGCCCAATTCAAGTTGAAGAAAAGTGGTTTCGTGAAAATCGCAGAAAATTTTTTTTCAGAAACTCCGGGGTACCTGGAGGTCACGGTGCACCACGCGACAGTTGTATTCCAAAACTGAGTCACTCAGATCACACGAGTACCCAAGCATGCTTGAAACTCATTCAAATGCAAGTGCTTCTATCTCTTGTCTTGATTGTTTCCCACTCATTCCTTTTGGTTTGGGGAACATGTCAAAATCCCATGCCCAGAGAACTTCAGGTAGAGCTCGCGGAAATGCTCAGTGGAAAACCCAGGCAGGGTAAGGATCAGTATTTCCACACTACTCAGAGAATTTTTTTTTTCAGTAATGGATTTTTAGCCCAATTCAAGTTGAAGAAAAGTGGTTTCGAGAAAATCGCAGAAAATTTTTTTTCAGAAACTCCGGGGTGCCTGGAGGTCGCGGTGCACCACGCGACAGTTGTATTCCAAAACTGAGTCACTCAGATCACACGAGTACCCAAGCATGCTTGAAACTCATTGAAATGCAAGTGCCTCTATCTCTTTTCTTGATTGTTTCCCACTCATTCCTTTTGGTTTGGGGAACATGTCAAAATCCCATGCCCAGAGAACTTCAGGTAGAGTTCGGGGAAATGCTCAGTGGACAACCCAGGCAGGGTAACGATCAGCATTTACATACTACTCAGAGAATTTTTATTTTCAGGGATGGATTTTTAGCCCAATTCAAGTTGAAGAAAAGAGGTTTCGTGAAAATCGCAGAAAAGTTTTTTTCAGAAACTCCGGGGTGTCTGGAAGTCGCGGTGCACCACGCGACAATTGTATTCCAAAACTGAGTCACTCAGATCACACGAGTACCCAAGCATGCTTGAAACTCATTCAAATGCAAGTGCTTCTATCTGTTGTCTTGATTGTTTCCAACTCATTCCTTTTGCTTTGGGGAACATGTCAAAATCCCATGCCCAGAGAACTTCAGGTAGAGCTCGCGGAAATGCTCAGTGGACACCCCAGGTAGGGTAAGGATCAGCATTTCCACACTACTCAGAGAATATTTACTTTCAGGGATGGATTTTTAGCCCAATTCAAGTTGAAGAAAAGTGGTTTCGTGAAAATCGCAGAAAATTTTTTTTCAGAAACTCCGGGGTGCCTGGAGGTCGCGGTGCACCACGCGACAGTTGTATTCCAAAACTGAGTCACTCAGATCACACGACTACCCAAGCATGCTTGAAACTCATTCAAATGCAAGTGCTTCTATCTGTTGTCTTGATTGTTTCCCACTCATTCCGTTTGGTTTGGGGATCATGTCAAAATCCCATGCCCAGAGAACTTCAGGAAGAGCTCGCGGAAATGCTCAGTGGACAACCCAGGCAGGGTAAGGATCAGTATTTCCACACTACTCAGAGAATTTTTATTTTCAGTGATGGATTGGTAGCCCAATTCAAGTTGAAGAAAAGTGGTTTCGTGAAAATCGCAGAAAATTTGTTTTCAGAAACTCCGGGGTGCCTGGAGGTCGCGGTGCACCACGCGACAGTTGTATTCCAAAACTGAGTCACTCAGATCACACGAGTACCCAAGCATGCTTGAAACTCATTCAAATGCAAGTGCTTCTATCTGTTGTCTTGATTGTTTCCCACTCATTCCTTTTGGTTTGGGTAACATGTCAAAATCCCATCTCGAAAGAACTTCAAGTAGAGTTCCCGGAAATGCTCAGTGGACAACCCAGCAGGGTAAGGATCAGCATTTACACACTACTCAGAGAATTTTTATTTTCAGAGATTGATTTTAAGCCCAATTCAAGTTGAAGAAAAGAGGTTTCGTGAAAATCGCAGAAATTTTTTTTTCAGAAACTCCGGGGTGCCTGGAGGTCGCGGTGCACCACGCGACAGTTGTATTCGTAAACTGAGTCAATCAGATCACACGATTTCCCAAGCATGCTTGAAACTCATTCAAATGCAAGTGCTTCTATCTGTTATCTTGATTGTTTCCCACTCATTCCTTTTGATTTGGGGAACATGTCAAAATCCCATGACCAGACAACTTCAGGTAGAGTTCGCGGAAATGCTCAGTGGACAACCCAGGCAGGGTAAGGATCAGTATTTCCACACGACTCAGAGAATTTTTTTTTTCAGTGATGGATTTTTAGCCCAATTCAAGTTGAAGAAAAGTGGTTTAGTGAAAATCGCAGAAAATTTTTTTTCAGAAACTCCGGGGTGCCTGGAGGTCGCGGTGCACCACGCGACAGTTGTATTCGAAAACTGAGTCACTCAGATCACATGAGTACCCAAGCATGCTTGAAACTCATTCAAATGCAAGTGCTTCTATCTGTTGTCTTGATTGTTTCCCACTCATTCCTTTTGGTTTGGGGAACATGTCAAAATCCCATGCCCAGAGAACTTCAGGTAGAGCTCGTGGAAATGCTCAGTGGACAACCCAAGCAGGGTAAGGATCAGTATTTCCACACTACTCAGAGAATTTTTATTTTCAGTGATGGATTTTTAGCCCAATTCAAGTTGAAGAAAAGTGGTTTCATGAAAATCGCAGAAAATGTTTTTTCAGAAACTCCGGGGTGCCTGGAGGTCGCGGTGCACCACGCGACAGTTTTATTCGAAAACTGAGTCACTCAGATCACACGAGTACCCAAGCATGCTTGAAACTCATTCAAATGCAAGTGCCTCTATCTCTTTTCTTGATTGTTTCCCACTCATTCCATTTGGTTTGGGGATCATGTCAAAATCCCATGCCCAGAGAACTTCAGGAAGAGCTCGCGGAAATGCTCGTTGGACACCCAGGTAGGGTAAGGATCAGCATTTACACACTACTCAGAGAATTTTTATTTTCAGTGATGGATTTTTAGCCCAATTCAAGTTGAAGAAAAGTGGTTTCGTGAAAATCGCAGAAATTTTTTTTTCAGAAACTCCGGGGTGCCTGGAGGTCGCAGTGCACCACGCGACAGTTGTATTCCAAAACTGAGTCACTCAGATCACACGAGTACCCAAGCATGCTTGAAACTCATTCAAATGCAAGTGCTTCTATCTGTTGTCTTGATTGTTTCCCACTCATTCCTTTTGGTTTGGGGAACATGTCAAAATCCCATGCCCAGAGATCTTCAGGTAGAGCTCGCGGAAATGCTCAGTGGACAACCCAGGCAGGGTAAGGATCAGTATTTCCACACTACACAGAGAATTTTAATTTTCAGTGATAGATTTTTTGCCCAATTCAAGTTGAAGAAAAGTGGTTTCGTGAAAATCGCAGAAAATTTTTTTTGAGAAACTCCGGGGTGCCTGGAGGTCGCGGTGCACCACGCGACAGTTGTACTCCAAAACTGAGTCACTCAGATCACACGAGTACCCAAGCATGCTTGAAACTCATTCAAATTCAAATGCTTCTATCTGTTGTCTTGATTGTTTCCCACTCATTCCTTTTGGTTTGGGGAACATGTCAAAATCCCATGCCCAAAGAACTTCAAGTAGAGTTCCCGGAAATGCTCAGTGAACAACCCAGCAGGGTAAGGATCAGCATTTACACACTACTCAGAGAATTTTTATTTTCAGGGATTGATTTATAGCCCAATTCAAGTTGATGAAAAGTGGTTTCGTGAAAATTGCAGAAAATTTTTTTTTCAGAAACTCCGGGGTGCGTTGAGGTCGCGATGCACCATGCGACAGTTGCATTCCAAAACTGAGTCATTCAGATCACACGAGTACCCAAGCATGCTTGAAACTCATTCAAATGCAAGTGCTTCTATCTGTTGTCTTGATTGTTTCCCACTCATTCCTTTTGGTTTGGGTAACATGTCAAAATCCCATGCCCAGAGAACTTCAAGTAGAGTTCGCGGAAATGCTCATTGGACACCCAGGTAGGGTAAGGATCAGCATTTCCACACTAATCAGAGAATGTTTATTTTCAGGGATGGATTTTTAGCCCAATTCAAGTTGATGAAAAGTGGTTTCGTGAAAATTGCAGAAAAATTTTTTTCAGAAACTCCGGGGTGCCTGGAGGTCGAGGTGCACCACGCAACAGTTGTATTCGAAAACTGAGTCACTCAGATCACACGAGTACCCAAGCATGCTTGAAACTCATTCAAATGCAAGTTCCTCTTTCTCTTTTCTTGATTGTTTCCCACTCATTCCTTTTGGTTTGGGTAACATGTCAAGATCCCATGCCCAGAGAACTTCAGGTAGAGTTCGCGGAAATGCTCAGTCGACACCCAGGTAGGGTAAGGATCAGCATTTCCACACTACTCAGAGAATATTTATTTTCAGGGATGGATTTTTAGCCCAATTCAAGTTGAAGAAAAGTGGTTTCGTGAAAATCGCAGAAAATTTTTTTTCAGAAACTCCGGGGTACCTGGAGGTCACGGTGCACCACGCGACAGTTGTATTCCAAAACTGAGTCACTCAGATCACACGAGTACCCAAGCATGCTTGAAACTCATTCAAATGCAAGTGCTTCTATCTCTTGTCTTGATTGTTTCCCACTCATTCCTTTTGGTTTGGGGAACATGTCAAAATCCCATGCCCAGAGAACTTCAGGTAGAGCTCGCGGAAATGCTCAGTGGAAAACCCAGGCAGGGTAAGGATCAGTATTTCCACACTACTCAGAGAATTTTTTTTTTCAGTAATGGATTTTTAGCCCAATTCAAGTTGAAGAAAAGTGGTTTCGAGAAAATCGCAGAAAATTTTTTTTCAGAAACTCCGGGGTGCCTGGAGGTCGCGGTGCACCACGCGACAGTTGTATTCCAAAACTGAGTCACTCAGATCACACGAGTACCCAAGCATGCTTGAAACTCATTGAAATGCAAGTGCCTCTATCTCTTTTCTTGATTGTTTCCCACTCATTCCTTTTGGTTTGGGGAACATGTCAAAATCCCATGCCCAGAGAACTTCAGGTAGAGTTCGGGGAAATGCTCAGTGGACAACCCAGGCAGGGTAACGATCAGCATTTACATACTACTCAGAGAATTTTTATTTTCAGGGATGGATTTTTAGCCCAATTCAAGTTGAAGAAAAGAGGTTTCGTGAAAATCGCAGAAAAGTTTTTTTCAGAAACTCCGGGGTGTCTGGAAATCGCGGTGCACCACGCGACAATTGTATTCCAAAACTGAGTCACTCAGATCACACGAGTACCCAAGCATGCTTGAAACTCATTCAAATGCAAGTGCTTCTATCTGTTGTCTTGATTGTTTCCAACTCATTCCTTTTGCTTTGGGGAACATGTCAAAATCCCATGCCCAGAGAACTTCAGGTAGAGCTCGCGGAAATGCTCAGTGGACACCCCAGGTAGGGTAAGGATCAGCATTTCCACACTACTCAGAGAATATTTACTTTCAGGGATGGATTTTTAGCCCAATTCAAGTTGAAGAAAAGTGGTTTCGTGAAAATCGCAGAAAATTTTTTTTCAGAAACTCCGGGGTGCCTGGAGGTCGCGGTGCACCACGCGACAGTTGTATTCCAAAACTGAGTCACTCAGATCACACGACT